>NC_042616.1:270363190-270591998 GCF_901001135.1 Rhinatrema bivittatum
TTTAGCTACACCTTTTTTCTGGGTGGTACAGTCAGATCACAGGTGGTATCGCGGACCATGGTATTAATGCAGTGCATATTATGCATGATAAACATTGCAATCAATACATACACACCTACCAAGCATTCCTGCACCAATAAATATGACTGTTTTTAGCAGGTCAAGCTTCCTAACAACTTTTGTTGAGTGGCAAGTGTTCTTGTTCATGCATTCTTCATGCCTCACCAGCCTCACCACACATGATGACACGTGGAAGATGAAGAACCTGACAGGACCTAAGGCCACTTCCAAGATGTCCCAGGGAAGTACTAGCAGAGCAGGCAGAGGATCCGCTCAAGGCCCCACCCAACAATGGGCATGCACCTGGCCATGGGTCGGGAGATACAGAGAACGTATCTTTCCTCCATGAACATCCTTGCTGGGAATGCCTGAGGACTTTGTGGTCAGCTCTCAAGCAATCCTGGAATTATATGAAGACATCCGAGGGGACCTGGATCTGATCATGGCAAGGTCCCATGCTAGCCCTGGCCTCACCAAACTGTTGGCCGCCCTCCATTTCACGACAAGCGGCTCCTTCCAAACCACAGAAGGTGTGGTGGTGGTGGTGGTGGTGGGGGAGTCCCAAACCACATTTTCATGCTGTCTCGACCAGGTCATTGCAGCTGTAACTGGCTGTATTAATCGATACATAAAATTTCTTAATGACAGGCAGGACTTGCTGGACTTGGAGAGAGGTTTCTATGCCTTTGCACACTTTCTCAATGTCGTCGGAGCTATCGACTGCACTCACGTGGCCATCATTCCACCCCGTCAGAGGGAGGAGACATAACGCAACAGAAAGCTCTTCCACTCCATCAACATGCAAATGGTCTGTGACGCTTGAATGTGCATCCTGGATTTGGTGGCCAGGACCCCGGAGCCTCTTATGATACCTTTATACTTAGGCAATCGGGCTCTGACAATTTTGAGGCTGGCTTGTACGGTGACGCTTGGCTCTTAGATAAGACATCCTTTTCTTTCTCATTTCCATCAATGCTTATGGGTATGTGGGGGGAGGGGGAGGAAATGATCGGTGGCATAACACCTGGCTTCTGTGGTTCTGTATGCAGGTCATTCACCAAGGGCATGCCTTTCTCCATCCAAGTTTCATAGACCTGCCAAATTAGTGCAGGCAAACAAGACACAGGACCTAAAGTCAGAATCCACTATATACATAAGACATGTTTATTACCTAAAAGGCCCCGTTCCTATCCTCCGCTTGGGAGCTGTTGCAATGTGTCATGTGCATCAGAACCATGCACTGTGCACACTGCCGGCACAGCATCTTCACATGTGGGCTGTTACTGAGCCGTCAGGAACATTGTCACTTACACTTTCTTTGCAGCCTCATACATCTGTACCATGAGCTATCTGCAGTGCATGTTGCAGGCCTGCCGTATTCCCTGTGTGTGGGCTCACTAATGGGTTTCAATGCAAGACTAGAATGCAGGGTTTCAATGCAAGACTAGAGTGCAGCGATGGAAAATTACTGGCACAGCATGAGGTATGCCACTCCTCTTACGTATGTCTTGAAGATTGGCAAGCAGCTACACACCTGTATCCTTTGCTGAGTTGCGAGGGACTGTCATGCAATACTTCCAATTGTCAACAAACCAGAAGTGGATCAATGTCAGAAGGAGTATGATTGTTAGGGATGTGAATCGTATTTCTGACGATTGAAAATATCGTACGATATTTTCAAAATCATAGAAATCTGGGGCTCCCCGAAACCGATAGGAAAACCCCATGATATTGTTCGTGGGGTTCTCTTATCGTTTTGGGGGAGGGCGGGAAAAGCGGCACACAAAAATAACCCCTAAACCCACCCCGACCCTTTAAAACGAATCCCTTAGCTTCCCCCACCCTCACGACCCCCCAAAAACCTTTTCACAGGTACCTGGTGGTCCAGTGGGGGTCCCGGGAGCGATCTCCCGCTCTCGGGCCGTCGGCTGTCACTAATCAAAATGGCGCCGATGGCCCTTTGCCCTTATCATGTGACAGGGTATCTGTGCCATTGGCTGGCCCCTGTCACATGGAGGGAGCACTGGATGGCCGGCGTCATCTTTAAAAATGATTATACTCCTTCTGACATTGATCCATTTCTGGTTTGTTGGCTTTTTTGCTATATTGGATCGGCTTCCATGTTGTTTCTTGGGACCATACTTCCAATTGTTATATCAGATGTTGTAGTAATGAACAGATCAGCTTCTTTTGCCTACAGCTTGCCTGCACATCTAGCGGCCAACAACAATTGTTAAACGCTCTCAGGCAACGCTAATCAGGTTTGATGGCTATCTTATACAGACTTACTGGATGTTGTGGTTAGCCAGTCACATCTGCCAGTATCAATGCCGCAGGAGACTCAGGCTACAGTTGCAGGCCCTGGCTTCTCACTCCCATGCACATGCCAAACATATCAGCAGGGACAAAATAATACAAGGCCTTAAGTGCTACCCGCTGCATCATAGAACACACCTTTGGCCTTCTGAAAAGTTGTTTTCACTGTTTGGACAAGACGGGTGGAGCTTTAATGTATGCCCCACCCAAAGTGGCAAAGATTGTCTTGCTGTGCTGTGTTTTCCATAATGTGGCTGTACGGCACAGTCTCCCAATGGATATACATCCAGATCTCCTACAGGATCCCCCATGTCTCCCTGCTGGAGGCCAGGAGAGCACATTGAGTGGCAGCCAGATTTGTCAAAACCTTATACGGACACACTTTGCCTGATAGGGCTCACATTCCTAGTCCCCTTCCAGGGGAGGTGTGCCTGAGGCCTGTTAGCTGCTGTTCTACTTGCTATTCCTCTATCACTTCTTGGCTGAGTATGTCAGCGTGTACCATGCAAACATGTATGGCTGATCATGATTTGTCTTAGCGATGGACCATAACAGTATACTTGAAATAAAGTTGTCACTATAAACATTACATGACAGATATGCGGCTGCCACCATGTATTCTGCCTGTTACTGACAGAAAATGAGTGACGTTTGGTATGGCACTTGGTGGCCTAGCTAGCACAGTGTGGCCTGAGAGCCATTAACTTGCCCCTCATTCTCACCCTCACATGTGGATGCCACAGTGTCATAAGTGTGCCGGTGGCGCACACACTCCTGGACTCTGAAGAGTGACAGCTGTAGTAATATAGTAAGTGTGACACTGAAGGTGCAACGTGCATGGCAAAGTAAGAAGGGCACACTTAAATGTAGTACTGGCAGATAGCTATTGTTACACTCTCATTTGGAAGTGCTTACAGGTGTGCAGATAAAGTAGTACCTCTATAATTGGTGTGCTTTATGGCATAAGAAATTCCCAGAACAATCTGGCACCAATGGTTGTTCAGGTAAAGAGTGAGATAACACTAGGATTTAGAACTGCATATCAGTGTGCAGCATATGTACATCTAGCCATTGTCTAACTCCCATCTAAATCACCTGGATTGGATGGTATACACCCCAGGGTTCTGAAGGAACTAAAAAATGAAATTTCAGAGCTATTAGTAAAAATTTGTAACCTATCATTAAAATCATCCATTGTACCTGAAGACTGGAGGATAGCAAATGTAACCCAATATTTAAAAAGGGCTCCAGGGGCGATCTGGGAAACTACAGACTAGTTAGCCTGACTTCAGTGCCAGGAAAAATAGTGGAAAGTATTCTAAATATCAAAATCACAGAACATATAGAAAGACATGGTTTAATGGAACAAAGTCAGCATGGCTTTACCCAAGGGACGTCTTGTCTCACAAATACTGTTTCAATTTTTTGAAGGAGTTAATAAATATTAGATAAAGGTGAACCGGTAGATGTAGTGTATTTGGATTTTCAGAAGGTGTTTGACAAAGTTCCTCATGAAAGGCTTCTAGGAAAAGTAAAAAGTCATGGGATAGGTGGCGATGTCCTTTTTAGGGATGTGCAGACCAAAAGTTTATGTTCATAAGTCCATAAGTCGAAAGGGGGGGTCAATTTCGGTCAATATGGACATATGGAGAATTCCATAAGTTGAGTCTATGTCCATACGTGCACCGATTCCCTAAATAAAAATTTAAACCCCTTACCCTCCTTAATCCCCCCCCAAGAACTTTTGGCCAGCTTGGGGGGGCCTCCTGACCTCCCCAAGCTGGCCAAAAGTTCCGTTTGTGTCCAAGGAGGGGTCCGGGAGTGGAACCGCGGTGGACCACGTGACGGCCGCGTCACTCCGACGTGTCGCGGACGTCACGTGCTCCTTGCAAAGGAATAGAATAATGGCTTCCTGACTCCCCGCTCGACCAGCAGGGAGTTTTGGTAAGTCTTGGGGGGGATTAAGGAGGGTGAGGGGTTTAAATTTTTATTTAGGATCAACGATCGCAATTTCCAACGTATTCAACATAGCTATGTTGAATAATTGGAAATCCGATCATTTTCGCCTCATCACTTTTTTAAGTTAAAAAAAAAAAAAAAAGTAGCGTTTTACATATAAGTTCAAAACGAATGCACACCCCTAGTCCTTTTGTGGATTACAAACTGGCTAAAAGACAGGAAACAGAGAGTAGGATTAAATGGTCAATTTTCTCAGTGGAAGGGAGTGGGTAGTGGAGTGCCTCAGGAATCTGTATTGGGACCCTTACTTTTCAATATATTTATAAATGATCTGGAAAGGAATACAACGAACGAGGTAATCAAATTTGCAGATGATACAAAATTATTCAGAGTAGTTGTTGCGCTTGGAGGTGGACCCTTGTCCTGGAGCAGTGGAGAACGGCTCCCTGGTAGGGACCAGGAAGCACCTGCCCCCAGGTGGCGAAGCACAGGAGGAGACAGAGGCTAGGATGAGCTTCACTACTGAAGCCCGAGGTCCCCCCGGGTGGGACCCATAGGGATCCGGCTGCTTGGACTTAGGTGGGCCTTGCAGGGTCTCCCAGAGAGGTAGTAGAGAGGCGTGCCCACGATCAGCAAGGGAGCGTGGTTGGACTTCACGCTTTGGCCTGGAGAGGCAAGGAAGGCCCAAGCAGAGTAGGCTCTGATAAGGCAAGGGACAGAGCCAGAATCAGAAGATGTGGTCAATGGTAGCCGAGGTCAGAATACGAGGATCAGTCCGAGGAGTAGTCAACGAGGCAGAGGTCAGGTTCCGGAGGTCAGACGAGGTCACAAGGCAGGCAAAGGTCAGGATGCAGGCAGCAGACAGGAAGGTCAAGGAACAGGCTGAGCTCAGTACCAGAGAGACAGTCCGAGGGTACTACCTGGGAGGTCGGACAGACAGACGGACGCTGGAACAGCATTCAAGGGAACTTGAGGCAACAAGGAGAAAACCTGTTGCAAAGGCAAGCTCTGACTGTCAGAGCTTGCCTTAAATAAGGCTGGACAAATGACGTCATCTGGGCGGGCTGACAGCCCTATCGCGCCGCGGTCCCTTTAAGTCCTGAGAAGGGGGACGCGCACGCTAGGGAAATCCTGGAAGTGCAGCGGCCTCAGTGACGGAGCATCGGCCGCTGGACAGGCCCAGGGGGAAGGTGGCGGCACCTCCAGCACTCCGTGAGGCCGAGCGCAGCTGGAAGGGCTGCGGCGAGAAGGTGAGCAGGAGAGGCCACGGAGCCCTTGGCCGGCCATTGCAACAGTAGTTAAATCACAATCAGATTGTGATAAATTGCAGGAAGACCTTGTGAGACTGGAAAATTGGGCATCCAAATGGCAGATGAAATTTAATGTGGATAAGTGCAAGGTGATGCATATAGGGAAAAATAACCCATGCTATAGTTACACAATGTTAGGTTCCATATTAGGTGCTACCACCCAAGAAGGAGATCTAGGCGTCATAGTGGATAACACATTGAAATCGTCGGTACAGTGTGCTGCGGCAGTCAAAAAAGCAAACAGAATGTTGGGAATTATTAGAAAGGGAATGGTGAATAAAATGGAAAATGTCATAATGCCTCTGAATTGCTCCATGGTGAGACCGTGCCTTGAATAATGTGTACAGTTCTGGTCACCGCATCTCAAAAAAGATATAGTTGCGATGGAGAAGGTACAGAGAAGGGCGACCAAAATGATAAAGGGATGGAACAGGTCCCCTATGAGGAAAGACTAAAGAGGTTAGGGCTGTTCAGCTTGGAGAAGAGACGACTGAGGGGGGATATGATAGAGGTCTTTAAAATCACGAGAGGTCTAGAACGGGTAGATGTGAATCGGTTATTTACACTTTCAGATAATAGAAGGACTAGGGGGCACTCCATGAAGTTAGCATGTGGCACATTTAAAACTAATTGGAGAAAGTTCTTTTTCACTCAACGCACAATTAAACTCTGGAATTTGTTGCCAGAGGATGTGGTTAGTGCAGTTAGTATAGCTGTGTTTAAAAAAGGATTGGATAAGTTCTTGGAGGAGAAGTCCATTACCTGCTATTAATTAAGTTGACTTAGAAAATAGCCACTGCTTTTACCAGCAACAGCAACATGGGATAGATTTAGTTTTTGGGTACTTGTCAGGTTCTTATGGCCTGGATTGGCCACTGTTGGAAACAGGATGCTGGGCTTGATGGAACCCTTGGTCTGACCCAGTATGGCACGTTCTTACGTTCTTATGCCTGTTCGTATAGAGTGTGTTGATGTTGCTTCCATTGTGATGATGAAATATCAGCATGTACATACTTCTTATTCAGGACAGGAGGTCACGCTACTGTACACATCACACAGCTTTAGGATCACACCTTCCATTACAGCCTAGCTGAAAGGGACTGTGCTATCTTGTTTTATCATACCATGTATGTAATTTTGTTCACCACCTAGGCCTAACAGTGTTAGATGGTCTATAAATTCAAATAAATGTAAATGTAAAATGTAAATGGGGTTGTTTTTTTGCATGTGCACAGCTCCTTCAAAGCACAATGTTCACTGTTAACCTACACCTACTACTGTTAACAGTGCAGGTGTTATTTCTGAGGCCCTATAAAGCACATATCCTCAGCACTCCTGTGCAAAACACTTAGCATATAGCACCAGACCAAAATCACAGCTGCCTTTTCCATGCTTTCATGCTTTCGTGGCATTGCTGATGTACATGCGTGAGAGCACGTCTGTGTACTGCTGAACAACTGCTATGTTGTAGGCTCACCAGTAACTCCTAGCGCTTTAATTGATGAGTTGCCCTGCTGTGGTCCTACACAGTCCATGCAGTCCTATGTGTATTTCATTCTCTGGTGACATTGTGTGGTCAGGTGAACAGGTTATGAGCGTACAGACTGCCTCCATTGTAACTGCCACTCCGTCATTATTGTATCGGGCTACTGCTCCCACAGATGTGATGTGCTTGCCATGAATGATGATGTCCTTTACATGTAGGCATCTTGACAAGCAGGCTTTTTGTGCCACCTAAGCCATTCAGGGGCCAATGTCACAATTTTGCAGTAAGTAGGGGTGATATATGCCAGTCTCAGAAGTGTTTCCTGTGGGCTGCTATACATAATGTTTGTAGAGGAAGGAGTCACACAGACTCATGACCTGTTACAGGAAACTGACACACATCTGCTTTTGGTTTAGTGGTAACCATTGATGGAACACAGGCTTTGCTAATGTGTATGTGCAGGTACAGCAGCATGTAGTCCCTACTGCTAAGATAAGTAAGTGTAACACTTGGTGACCGATGTTCTGTGTGTGGCTTGCTTACTAGCTATGTGATGGTGTTATAGCTTTCGGAGCTTGCTCCCTTGCGCCTCAATTCCTATATACCTTACCGGGCAGTGTGTTTCTAAATAGATCACGGACCCTTTGCAGAGCTTTCATGGAGTGGTTGTCCTCTGGAGAGGGTGTGCATGTGACAGGCCAGCATATGGACAACCCTACAAGTTCAAGGGCTCATTTTCAACAATTACGCTCACAGATTATATGTACTGCTTGTTGGGAAAAGAGGTGTGCAGGTGGCCATGGTGACCCATCAAGTAATATGCCGGAGAACTTTAACCTTATACTGCACATTTGGCTGTTTCTCTCACCTTGGACTCACCCCCACAGCAATGTCTTTCCTGGAAGTCATTAGAGTAGGGCACATAATGTCGTGTTTAGGGGCTGGGCTGGCTACCCACAATGCCGCCTGGCACAGACCCTTTGAAAGTAATGGAGGGTGGTTGTGCATCTAGAGATTGTACCATTTGAATGTGGGAATGCGGTGCTGCATGGAACAGCCACTGTAAAGGTGTAGGTTCTGCTTGGACTATAGACATGATTCATATGAGTGCTTACCATCATGCAGCTAAACACGCTGCATGTATATAGAATTCCAGGTGCATGGCTTTCTGTGTGTGTGTATTGGGGGGGGGGGGGGGGTAGCTCGTGGCAGCCTTGACTCCTTACACCGTCGCCCGTATGACATAGTGAGGGCAAAGGTAGCACCGGCGCCATTTTGAAGATTGGCAATATGGCCCATGTGCAGGAGGTCACTCCCAGACCCCCGCTGGACTTTTGGCAAGTCTTGTGGGGGTCAGGAGGCCCCCCCCCAAGCTGGCCAAAAGTCCCTGGGGGTCCAGCGGGGGTCCGGGGGCGATCTCCTGGACGCGTGATGTCGGGAACCAGGAACCAAAATGGCACCGGCGCAACCTTTGCCCTGTCACATGATAAGGGCAAAGGGCCACCGGCGCCATTTCTCTCAACGCAGTCGTGGCCAGAGAGAGGGAGATCGCGTCGGGACCCCCCCCACTGGACCCCAGGTAATTTAAAACATTTTGGGGGGGTTCGGGAGGGTGGGGGATTTGTTTTAAAGGTTCGGGGTGGGTTTTAGGGTTTTTGGGTGTGCCGGTTTTCCCGCCCTCCCCCGATTTATGATTTTTAACGATTTAAAAAAAAACAAACGTCGATAAGATTTCCCTCCCCCCCAGCCAAAATCGATCGTTAAGACGATCGATCACACGATTCACACCCCTAGTTTCTTCCATCTAGATGGCACAGCAGCTCTGTCAAGAGTGCATCCCTGACTTTTTTTAAAAAAATTGGCTTCTTGCCCCTTACTTGCCATGTCTTTCCTTTTTTCAAGGCCCCTTGCCTTGCCATGACTTACCACTTCTGGGGGGGGGGGGGAAAGGCATTTTTTTGGGGGGTTGACCCCTGCACCGTTGTGATTCTGCTGGACTGCTGCGGGGTGTCGAGCCAAGGGATGTAGCTGACGATTCAGATGGCTGGTCCGGCATCCACTGTAGTATTTGTGTCGTCACATTCGTTAGGTTGCTGATGGCTGCAGCTATTGTGTTAGCATTTTGTGTGTTGGCTGCCATACTTTGGTGTAGGATCCTGTTTTGACACTGTACACTTCTTTGCAGGACCCTTACTTCTTCCCGCAACTGCTGGACTTCTCCTGACGAAATGACTGCTGCAGGTGCTGCTGCTGCTGGCGGGTTCTCTGATGGTGGTGGTGTGGGTGCTGCTGGCGGGTTCTCTGATGGTGGTGGTGTGGGTGCTGCTGGCGGGTTCTCTGATGGTGGTGGTGTGGGTGCTGCTGGCGGGGTCCCTGATGGTGGTGGTGTGGGTGCTGCTGGCAGGGTCCCTGATGGTGGCGGTGTGGGTGCAGCTGGCGGGTTCCCTGATGGTGGTGGTGTGGGTGCTGCTGGCGGGTTCCCTGATGGTGGTGGTGTGGGTGCTGCTGGCAGGGTCCCTGATGGTGGTGGTGTGGGTGCAGCTGGCGGGTTCCCTGATGGTGGTGGTGTGGGTGCTGCTGGCAGGGTCCCTGATGGCGGTGGTGTGGGTGCTGCTGGCAGGGTCCCTGATGGTGGTGGTGTGGGTGCTGCTGGCAGGGTCCCTGATGGTGGCGGTGTGGGTGCAGCTGGCGGGTTCTCTGATGGTGGTGGTGTGGGTGCTGCTGGCGGGTTCTCTGATGGTGGTGGTGTGGGTGCTGTTGGCGGGGTCCCTGATGGCGGTGGTGTGGGTGCTGCTGGCAGGGTCCCTGATGGTGGCGGTGGTGGGTGCAGCTGGCGGGTTCTCTGATGGTGGTGGTGTGGGTGCTGCTGGCAGGGTCCCTGATGGTGGTGGTGTGGGTGCTGCTGGCAGGGTCCCTGGTGATGGTGGTGTGGGTGCTGCTGGCAGGGTCCCTGATGGCGGTGGTGTGGGTGCTGCTGGCAGGGTCCCTGATGGCGGTGGTGTGGGTGCTGCTGGCGGGGTCCCTGGTGATGGTGGTGTGGGTGCTGCTGGCGGGGTCCCTGGTGATGGTGGTGTGGGTGCTGCTGGCAGGGTCCCTGATGGCGGTGGTGTGGGTGCTGCTGGCGGGGTCCCTGGTGATGGTGGTGTGGGTGCTGCTGGCGGGGTCCCTGGTGATGGTGGTGTGGGTGCTGCTGGCAGGGTCCCTGATGGCGGTGGTGTGGGTGCTGCTGGCGGGGTCCCTGGTGATGGTGGTGTGGGTGCTGCTGGCGGGGTCCCTGATGGTGGGTGGTGTGGGTGCTGCTGGCAGGGTCCCTGATGGCGGTGGTGTGGGTGCTGCTGGCGGGGTCCCTGGTGATGGTGGTGTGGGTGCTGCTGGCGGGGTCCCTGGTGATGGTGGTGTGGGTGCTGCTGGCGGGGTCCCTGATGGTGGTGGTGTGGGTGCTGCTGGCAGGGTCCCTGATGGCGGTGGTGTGGGTGCTGCTGGCGGGGTCCCTGATGGTGGTGGTGTGGGTGCTGCTGGCAGGGTCCCTGATGGCTGGTGGTGTGGGTGCTGCTGGCAGGGTCCCTGATGGTGGTGGTGTGGGTGCTGCTGGCAGGGTCCCTGATGGCGGTGGTGTGGGTGCTGCTGGCAGGGTCCCTGATGGTGGTGGTGTGGGTGCTGCTGGCAGGGTCCCTGATGGTGGTGGTGTGGGTGCTGCTGGCAGGGTCCCTGATGGTGGTGGTGTGGGTGCTGCTGGCAGGGTCCCTGATGGTGGTGGTGTGGGTGCTGCTGGCGGGTTCCCTGATGGCGGGTGGTGTGGGTGCTGCTGGCGGGGTCCCTGATGGTGGTGGTGTGGGTGCAGCTGGCGGGGTCCCTGATGGTGGTGGTGTGGGTGCAGCTGGCGGGTTCCCTGATGGTGGTGGTGTGGGTGCTGCTGGCGGGGTCCCTGATGGCTGGTGGTGTGGGTGCAGCTGGCGGGGTCCCTGATGGTGGTGGTGTGGGTGCTGCTGGCGGGTTCCCTGATGGTGGTGGTGTGGGTGCTGCTGGCAGGGTCCCTGATGGTGGCGGTGTGGGTGCTGCTGGCAGGGTCCCTGATGGTGGCGGTGTGGGTGCAGCTGGCGGGTTCCCTGATGGTGGTGGTGTGGGTGCTGCTGGCAGGGTCCCTGATGGTGGTGGTGTGGGTGCTGCTGGCAGGGTCCCTGGTGATGGTGGTGTGGGTGCTGCTGGCAGGGGTCCCTGATGGCGGTGGTGTGGGTGCTGCTGGCAGGGTCCCTGATGGCGGTGGTGTGGGTGCTGCTGGCGGGGTCCCTGGTGATGGTGGTGTGGGTGCTGCTGGCGGGGTCCCTGGTGATGGTGGTGTGGGTGCTGCTGGCGGGGTCCCTGATGGTGGCGGTGTGGGTGCTGCTGGCAGGGTCCCTGATGGCGGTGGTGTGGGTGCTGCTGGCGGGTTCTCTGATGGTGGTGGTGTGGGCTGCTGCTGGCGGGGTCCCTGATGGTGGTGGTGTGGGTGCTGCTGGCGGGGTCCCTGATGGTGGTGGTGTGGGTGCTGCTGGCAGGGTCTCTGATGGTGGTGGTGTGGGTGCTGATGGCGGGGTCCCTGGTGATGGTGGTGTGGGTGCTGCTGGCGGGGTCCCTGGTGATGGTGGTGTGGGTGCTGCTGGCGGGGTCCCTGATGGTGGTGGTGTGGGTGCTGCTGGCAGGGTCCCTGATGGCGGTGGTGTGGGTGCTGCTGGCGGGGTCCCTGGTGATGGTGGTGTGGGTGCTGCTGGCGGGGTCCCTGATGGTGGTGGTGTGGGTGCTGCTGGCGGGGTCCCTGATGGTGGTGGTGTGGGTGCTGCTGGCAGGGTCCCTGATGGCGGTGGTGTGGGTGCTGCTGGCGGGGTCCCTGATGGTGGTGGTGTGGGTGCTGCTGGCAGGGTCCCTGATGGCGGTGGTGTGGGTGCTGCTGGCAGGGTCCCTGATGGCGGTGGTGTGGGTGCTGCTGGCAGGGTCCCTGATGGTGGTGGTGTGGGTGCTGCTGGCAGGGTCCCTGATGGCGGTGGTGTGGGTGCTGCTGGCAGGGTCCCTGATGGTGGTGGTGTGGGTGCAGCTGGCAGGGTCCCTGATGGCGGTGGTGTGGGTGCAGCTGGCAGGGTCCCTGATGGTGGTGGTGTGGGTGCTGCTGGCGGGTTCTCTGATGGCGGTGGTGTGGGTGCTGCTGGCAGGGTCCCTGATGGTGGTGGTGTGGGTGCTGCTGGCGGGGTCCCTGATGGTGGTGGTGTGGGTGCTGCTGGCGGGTTCTCTGATGGTGGTGGTGTGGGTGCTGCTGGCGGGGTCCCTGATGGTGGTGGTGTGGGTGCTGCTGGCGGGTTCTCTGATGGTGGTGGTGTGGCTGCTGCTGGCAGGGTCTCTGATGGTGGTGGTGTGGGTGCTGCTGGCGGGGTCCCTGATGGTGGTGGTGTGGGTGCTGCTGGCAGGGTCCCTGATGGTGGTGGTGTGGGTGCTGCTGGCGGGTTCTCTGATGGTGGTGGTGTGGGTGCAGCTGGCAGGGTCCCTGATGGCGGTGGTGTGGGTGCTGCTGGCAGGGTCCCTGATGGTGGTGGTGTGGGTGCTGCTGGCGGGTTCTCTGATGGTGGTGGTGTGGGTGCAGCTGGCAGGGTCCCTGATGGTGGTGGTGTGGGTGCTGCTGGCGGGTTCTCTGATGGTGGTGGTGTGGGTGCTGCTGGCGGGTTCTCTGATGGTGGTGGTGTGGGTGCTGCTGGCGGGTTCTCTGATGGTGGTGGTGTGGCTGCTGCTGGCAGGGTCTCTGATGGTGGTGGTGTGGGTGCTGCTGGCGGGGTCCCTGATGGTGGTGGTGTGGGTGCTGCTGGCGGGGTCCCTGATGGTGGTGGTGTGGGTGCTGCTGGCGGGTTCTCTGATGGTGGTGGTGTGGGTGCTGCTGGCAGGGTCCCTGATGGTGGTGGTGTGGGTGCTGCTGGCGGGTTCTCTGATGGTGGTGGTGTGGGTGCTGCTGGCAGGGTCCCTGATGGTGGTGGTGTGGGTGCTGCTGGCGGGGTCCCTGGTGATGGTGGTGTGGGTGCTGCTGGCGGGGTCCCTGGTGATGGTGGTGGTGTGGGTGCTGCTGGCAGGGTCCCTGATGGCGGTGGTGTGGGTGCTGCTGGCGGGGTCCCTGGTGATGGTGGTGTGGGTGCAGCTGGCGGGGTCCCTGATGGTGGTGGTGTGGGTGCAGCTGGCAGGGTCCCTGATGGTGGTGGTGTGGGTGCAGCTGGCAGGGTCCCTGATGGTGGTGGTGTGGGTGCAGCTGGCGGGTTCCCTGATGGTGGTGGTGTGGGTGCTGCTGGCAGGGTCCCTGATGGTGGTGGTGTGGGTGCAGCTGGCGGGTTCTCTGATGGTGGTGGTGTGGGTGCTGCTGGCAGGGTCCCTGATGGCGGTGGTGTGGGTGCTGTTGGCGGGGTCCCTGATGGTGGTGGTGTGGGTGCTGCTGGCGGGTTCCCTGATGGTGGTGGTGTGGGTGCTGCTGGCGGGTTCCCTGATGGTGGTGGTGTGGGTGCTGCTGGCGGGTTCCCTGATGGTGGTGGTGTGGGTGCTGCTGGCAGGGTCCCTGATGGTGGTGGTGTGGGTGCTGCTGGCAGGGTCCCTGATGGTGGTGGTGTGGGTGCTGCTGGCAGGGTCCCTGATGGTGGTGGTGTGGGTGCTGCTGGCAGGGTCCCTGATGGTGGTGGTGTGGGTGCTGCTGGCAGGGTCCCTGATGGTGGCGGTGTGGGTGCTGCTGGCAGGGTCCCTGATGGTGGTGGTGTGGGTGCTGCTGGCGGGGTCCCTGATGGTGGTGGTGTGGGTGCTGCTGGCAGGGTCCCTGATGGTGGTGGTGTGGGTGCAGCTGGCGGGGTCCCTGATGGTGGTGGTGTGGGTGCTGCTGGCGGGGTCCCTGATGGTGGTGGTGTGGGTGCTGCTGGCGGGGTCCCTGATGGTGGTGGTGTGGGTGCAGCTGGCAGGGTCCCTGGTGATGGTGGTGTGGGTGCTGCTGGCGGGGTCCCTGATGGCGGTGGTGTGGGTGCTGCTGGCAGGGTCCCTGATGGTGGTGGTGTGGGTGCTGCTGGCAGGGTCCCTGATGGTGGTGGTGTGGGTGCTGCTGGCGGGGTCCCTGATGGTGGTGGTGTGGGTGCTGCTGGCAGGGGTCCCTGATGGTGGTGGTGTGGGTGCAGCTGGCGGGGTCCCTGATGATGGTGGTGTGGGTGCTGCTGGCGGGGTCCCTGATGGTGGTGGTGTGGGTGCAGCTGGCAGGGTCCCTGATGATGGTGGTGTGGGTGCTGCTGGCAGGGGTCCCTGATGGTGGTGGTGTGGGTGCAGCTGGCAGGGTCCCTGATGGTGGTGGTGTGGGTGCTGCTGGCAGGGTCCCTGATGGTGGTGGTGTGGGTGCTGCTGGCAGGGTCCCTGATGGTGGTGGTGTGGGTGCTGCTGGCAGGGTCCCTGATGGTGGTGGTGTGGGTGCTGCTGGCGGGGTCCCTGATGGTGGTGGTGTGGGTGCTGCTGGCAGGGTCCCTGATGGTGGTGGTGTGGGTGCTGCTGGCGGGTTCCCTGATGGTGGTGGTGTGGGTGCTGCTGGCGGGGTCCCTGATGGTGGTGGTGTGGGTGCTGCTGGCGGGGTCCCTGATGGTGGTGGTGTGGGTGCTGCTGGCGGGGTCCCTGATGGTGGTGGTGTGGGTGCTGCTGGCAGGGGTCCCTGATGGTGTGGTGTGGGTGCTGCTGGCAGGGGTCCCTGATGGTGGTGGTGTGGGTGCTGCTGGCGGGGTCCTGATGGTGGTGGTGTGGGTGCTGCTGGCGGGGTCCCTGATGGTGGTGGTGTGGGTGCTGCTGGCAGGGGTCCCTGATGGTGGTGGTGTGGGTGCTGCTGGCGGGGTCCCTGATGGTGGTGGTGTGGGTGCTGCTGGCAGGGTCTCTGATGGTGGTGGTGTGGGTGCTGCTGGCAGGGGTCCCTGATGGTGGTGGTGTGGGTGCTGCTGGCAGGGGTCCCTGATGGTGGTCGGTGTGGGTGCTGCTGGCAGGGGTCCCTGATGGTGGTGGTGTGGGTGCTGCTGGCAGGGTCCCTGATGGTGGTGGTGTGGGTGCTGCTGGCGGGGTCCCTGATGGTGGTGGTGTGGGTGCTGCTGGCAGGGTCCCTGATGGTGGTGGTGTGGGTGCAGCTGGCAGGGGTCCCTGATGGTGGTGGTGTGGGTGCTGCTGGCGGGGTCCCTGATGGTGGTGGTGTGGGTGCTGCTGGCAGGGTCCCTGATGGTGGTGGTGTGGGTGCTGCTGGCGGGGTCCCTGATGGTGGTGGTGTGGGTGCTGCTGGCGGGGTCCCTGATGGTGGTGGTGTGGGTGCTGCTGGCAGGGTCCCTGATGGTGGTGGTGTGGGTGCTGCTGGCGGGGTCCCTGATGGTGGTGGTGTGGGTGCTGCTGGCGGGGTTCTCTGATGGCGGTGGTGTGGGTGCTGCTGGCAGGGTCCCTGGTGATGGTGGTGTGGGTGCTGCTGGCAGGGTCCCTGATGATGGTGGTGTGGGTGCTGCTGGCAGGGTCCCTGATGGTGGTGGTGTGGGTGCTGCTGGCAGGGTCCCTGATGGTGGTGGTGTGGGTGCTGCTGGCAGGGTCCCTGGTGATGGTGGTGTGGGTGCTGCTGGCAGGGTCCCTGGTGATGGTGGTGTGGGTGCTGCTGGCAGGGTCTCTGATGGTGGTGGTGTGGGTGCAGCTGGCGGGGTCCCTGATGGTGGTGGTGTGGGTGCTGCTGGCGGGGTCCCTGATGGTGGTGGTGTGGGTGCTGCTGGCGGGGTTCTCTGATGGCGGTGGTGTGGGTGCTGCTGGCAGGGTCCCTGGTGATGGTGGTGTGGGTGCAGCTGGCAGGGTCTCTGATGGTGGTGGTGTGGGTGCTGCTGGCAGGGTCCCTGGTGATGGTGGTGTGGGTGCTGCTGGCAGGGTCTCTGATGGCGGTGGTGTGGGTGCAGCTGGCAGGGTCTCTGATGGCGGTGGTGTGGGTGCAGCTGGCAGGGTCCCTGATGGTGGTGGTGTGGGTGCTGCTGGCAGGGTCTCTGATGGTGGTGGTGTGGGTGCTGCTGGCAGGGTCCCTGGTGATGGTGGTGTGGGTGCAGCTGGCAGGGTTCTCTGATGGTGGTGGTGTGGGTGCTGTTGGCGGGGTCCCTGATGGTGGTGGTGTGGGTGCTGCTGGCAGGGTCCCTGGTGATGGTGGTGTGGGTGCAGCTGGCAGGGTCTCTGATGGTGGTGGTGTGGGTGCTGCTGGCAGGGTCCCTGGTGATGGTGGTGTGGGTGCTGCTGGCAGGGTCCCTGGTGATGGTGGTGTGGGTGCAGCTGGCGGGGTCCCTGATGGCGGTGGTGTGGGTGCAGCTGGCGGGGTCCCTGATGGTGGCGGTGTGGGTGCTGCTGGCAGGGTCCCTGATGGTGGTGGTGTGGGTGCTGCTGGCAGGGTCCCTGATGGTGGTGGTGTGGGTGCTGCTGGCAGGGTCCCTGGTGATGGTGGTGTGGGTGCTGCTGGCAGGGTCCCTGGTGATGGTGGTGTGGGTGCTGCTGGCAGGGTCTCTGATGGTGGTGGTGTGGGTGCAGCTGGCGGGGTCCCTGATGGTGGTGGTGTGGGTGCTGCTGGCAGGGGTCCCTGATGGTGGTGGTGTGGGTGCTGCTGGCAGGGTCTCTGATGGCGGTGGTGTGGGTGCTGCTGGCAGGGTCCCTGGTGATGGTGGTGTGGGTGCTGCTGGCAGGGTCTCTGATGGTGGTGGTGTGGGTGCTGCTGGCAGGGTCCCTGGTGATGGTGGTGTGGGTGCTGCTGGCAGGGTCCCTGGTGATGGTGGTGTGGGTGCTGCTGGCAGGGTCTCTGATGGTGGTGGTGTGGGTGCTGCTGGCAGGGTCCCTGATGGTGGTGGTGTGGGTGCTGCTGGCAGGGTCCCTGATGGTGGTGGTGTGGGTGCAGCTGGCAGGGTCTCTGATGGTGGTGGTGTGGGTGCTGCTGGCAGGGTCCCTGATGGTGGTGGTGTGGGTGCTGCTGGCGGGTTCTCTGATGGTGGTGGTGTGGGTGCTGCTGGCAGGGTCTCTGATGGTGGTGGTGTGGGTGCAGCTGGCAGGGTCTCTGATGGTGGTGGTGTGGGTGCAGCTGGCAGGGTCCCTGATGGTGGTGGTGTGGGTGCTGCTGGCAGGGGTCTCTGATGGTGGTGGTGTGGGTGCTGCTGGCAGGGTCCCTGGTGATGGTGGTGTGGGTGCAGCTGGCAGGGTCTCTGATGGTGGTGGTGTGGGTGCTGTTGGCGGGGTCCCTGATGGTGGTGGTGTGGGTGCTGCTGGCAGGGTCCCTGGTGATGGTGGTGTGGGTGCAGCTGGCAGGGTCTCTGATGGTGGTGGTGTGGGTGCTGCTGGCAGGGTCCCTGGTGATGGTGGTGTGGGTGCTGCTGGCAGGGTCCCTGGTGATGGTGGTGTGGGTGCAGCTGGCGGGGTCCCTGATGGCGGTGGTGTGGGTGCAGCTGGCGGGGTTCCTGATGGTGGCGGTGTGGGTGCTGCTGGCAGGGTCCCTGATGGTGGCGGTGTGGGTGCTGCTGGCAGGGTCCCTGATGGTGGTGGTGTGGGTGCTGCTGGCAGGGTCCCTGGTGATGGTGGTGTGGGTGCTGCTGGCAGGGTCCCTGATGGTGGTGGTGTGGGTGCAGCTGGCAGGGTCCCTGATGGTGGTGGTGTGGGTGCAGCTGGCGGGGTCCCTGATGGTGGCGGTGTGGGTGCTGCTGGCAGGGTCCCTGATGGTGGTGGTGTGGGTGCTGCTGGCAGGGTCCCTGATGGTGGTGGTGTGGGTGCTGCTGGCAGGGTCCCTGATGGTGGTGGTGTGGGTGCAGCTGGCAGGGTCTCTGATGGTGGTGGTGTGGGTGCTGCTGGCAGGGTCTCTGATGGTGGTGGTGTGGGTGCTGCTGGCAGGGTCCCTGATGGCGGTGGTGTGGGTGCTGCTGGCAGGGTCCCTGATGGTGGTGGTGTGGGTGCTGCTGGCAGGGTCCCTGGTGATGGTGGTGTGGGTGCTGCTGGCAGGGTCTCTGATGGTGGTGGTGTGGGTGCTGCTGGCAGGGTCCCTGATGGTGGTGGTGTGGGTGCAGCTGGCGGGGTCCCTGATGGTGGTGGTGTGGGTGCTGCTGGCAGGGTCCCTGATGGTGGTGGTGTGGGTGCTGCTGGCAGGGTCCCTGATGGTGGTGGTGTGGGTGCTGCTGGCAGGGTCCCTGATGGTGGTGGTGTGGGTGCTGCTGGCGGGTTCTCTGATGGTGGTGGTGTGGGTGCTGCTGGCAGGGTCCCTGATGGTGGTGGTGTGGGTGCAGCTGGCGGGTCCCTGATGGTGGTGGTGTGGGTGCAGCTGGCAGGGTCCCTGATGGTGGTGGTGTGGGTGCTGCTGGCGGGTTCCCTGATGGTGGTGGTGTGGGTGCAGCTGGCAGGGTCTCTGATGGTGGTGGTGTGGGTGCTGCTGGCGGGTTCCCTGATGGTGGTGGTGTGGGTGCAGCTGGCAGGGTCCCTGATGATGGTGGTGTGGGTGCTGCTGGCAGGGTCCCTGATGGTGGTGGTGTGGGTGCTGCTGGCAGGGTCCCTGATGATGGTGGTGTGGGTGCTGCTGGCAGGGTCCCTGGATGGTGGTGGTGTGGGTGCTGCTGGCAGGGTCTCTGATGGTGGTGGTGTGGGTGCTGCTGGCAGGGTCCCTGATGGTGGTGGTGTGGGTGCAGCTGGCAGGGTCTCTGATGGTGGTGGTGTGGGTGCAGCTGGCGGGTTCCCTGATGGTGGTGGTGTGGGTGCTGCTGGCAGGGTCCCTGGTGATGGTGGTGTGGGTGCTGTTGGCGGGTTCCCTGATGGTGGTGGTGTGGGTGCAGCTGGCGGGTTCCCTGATGGTGGTGGTGTGGGTGCTGCTGGCGGGGTCCCTGATGGCGGTGGTGTGGGTGCTGCTGGCGGGGTCCCTGATGGTGGTGGTGTGGGTGCAGCTGGCAGGGTCCCTGATGGCGGTGGTGTGGGTGCTGCTGGCGGGGTCCCTGATGGTGGTGGTGTGGGTGCTGCTGGCGGGTTCCCTGATGGTGGTGGTGTGGGTGCTGCTGGCAGGGTCCCTGGTGATGGTGGTGTGGGTGCTGTTGGCGGGGTCCCTGATGGTGGTGGTGTGGGTGCTGCTGGCAGGGTCCCTGGTGATGGTGGTGTGGGTGCTGCTGGCGGGTTCCCTGATGGTGGTGGTGTGGGTGCTGCTGGCAGGGTCCCTGGTGATGGTGGTGTGGGTGCTGTTGGCGGGGTCCCTGATGGTGGTGGTGTGGGTGCTGCTGGCAGGGTCCCTGATGGTGGTGGTGTGGGTGCTGCTGGCAGGGTCCCTGGTGATGGTGGTGTGGGTGCTGTTGGCGGGGTCCCTGATGGTGGTGGTGTGGGTGCTGTTGGCGGGGTCCCTGATGGCGGTGGTGTGGGTGCTGCTGGCGGGGTCCCTGATGGCGGTGGTGTGGGTGCTGCTGGCAGGGTCCCTGATGATGGTGGTGTGGGTGCTGCTGGCGGGGTCCCTGATGGTGGTGGTGTGGGTGCTGCTGGCGGGGTCCCTGATGGTGGTGGTGTGGGTGCTGTTGGCAGGGTCCCTGATGGTGGTGGTGTGGGTGCTGCTGGCGGGGTTCTCTGATGGTGGTGGTGTGGGTGCTGCTGGCGGGGTCCCTGATGGTGGTGGTGTGGGTGCTGCTGGCGGGGTCCTCTGATGGTGGTGGTGTGGGTGCTGCTGGCGGGGTCCCTGATGGTGGTGGTGTGGGTGCTGTTGGCAGGGTCTCTGATGGTGGTGGTGTGGGTGCAGCTGGCGGGTTCTCTGATGGTGGTGGTGTGGGTGCTGCTGGCAGGGTCCCTGATGGTGGTGGTGTGGGTGCAGCTGGCGGGTTCTCTGATGGTGGCGGTGTGGGTGCTGTTGGCAGGGTCCCTGATGGTGGTGGTGTGGGTGCTGCTGGCGGGGTTCTCTGATGGTGGTGGTGTGGGTGCTGCTGGCGGGGTCCCTGATGGTGGTGGTGTGGGTGCTGCTGGCGGGGTCTCTGATGGTGGTGGTGTGGGTGCTGCTGGCGGGGTCCCTGATGGTGGTGGTGTGGGTGCTGTTGGCAGGGTCCCTGATGGTGGTGGTGTAGGTGCTGCTGGCAGGGTCCCTGATGGTGGTGGTGTGGGTGCAGCTGGCAGGGTCCCTGATGGTGGTGGTGTGGGTGCTGCTGGCGGGTTCTCTGATGGTGGTGGTGTGGGTGCTGTTGGCGGGTTCTCTGATGGTGGTGGTGTGGGTGCTGCTGGCAGGGTCCCTGATGGTGGTGGTGTGGGTGCAGCTGGCGGGTTCTCTGATGGTGGTGGTGTGGGTGCTGCTGGCAGGGTCCCTGATGGTGGTGGTGTGGGTGCTGCTGGCGGGGTCCCTGATGGTGGTGGTGTGGGTGCTGCTGGCAGGGTCCCTGATGGTGGTGGTGTGGGTGCAGCTGGCAGGGTCCCTGATGGTGGTGGTGTGGGTGCAGCTGGCGGGTTCTCTGATGGTGGTGGTGTGGGTGCTGCTGGCAGGGTCCCTGATGGTGGTGGTGTGGGTGCAGCTGGCGGGGTCCCTGATGGTGGTGGTGTGGGTGCTGCTGGCAGGGTCCCTGATGGTGGTGGTGTGGGTGCAGCTGGCAGGGTTCTCTGATGGTGGTGGTGTGGGTGCTGTTGGCGGGTTCTCTGATGGTGGTGGTGTGGGTGCTGCTGGCAGGGTTCTCTGATGGTGGTGGTGTGGGTGCAGCTGGCAGGGTCCCTGATGGTGGTGGTGTGGGTGCTGCTGGCGGGGTCCCTGATGGTGGTGGTGTGGGTGCTGCTGGCGGGTTCTCTGATGGTGGTGGTGTGGGTGCTGCTGGCGGGGTTCTCTGATGGTGGTGGTGTGGGTGCTGCTGGCGGGGTCCCTGATGGTGGTGGTGTGGGTGCTGCTGGCAGGGGTCTCTGATGGTGGTGGTGTGGGTGCTGCTGGCGGGGTCCCTGATGGTGGTGGTGTGGGTGCTGCTTGGCAGGGTCTCTGATGGTGGTGGTGTGGGTGCAGCTGGCGGGTTCTCTGATGGTGGTGGTGTGGGTGCTGCTGGCAGGGTCCCTGATGGTGGTGGTGTGGGTGCAGCTGGCGGGTTCCTGATGGTGGTGGTGTGGGTGCTGCTGGCGGGGTCTCTGATGGTGGTGGTGTGGGTGCTGCTGGCGGGGTCCCTGATGGTGGTGGTGTGGGTGCTGTTGGCAGGGTCTCTGATGGTGGTGGTGTGGGTGCAGCTGGCGGGTTCTCTGATGGTGGTGGTGTGGGTGCTGCTGGCAGGGTCCCTGATGGTGGTGGTGTGGGTGCAGCTGGCAGGGTTCTCTGATGGTGGTGGTGTGGGTGCTGCTGGCAGGGTCCCTGATGGTGGTGGTGTGGGTGCTGTTGGCAGGGTTCTCTGATGGTGGTGGTGTGGGTGCAGCTGGCGGGTCTCTGATGGTGGTGGTGTGGGTGCTGCTGGCAGGGTCCCTGATGGTGGTGGTGTGGGTGCAGCTGGCGGGGTCCCTGATGGTGGTGGTGTGGGTGCTGCTGGCAGGGTCCCTGATGGTGGTGGTGTGGGTGCTGCTGGCGGGTTCTCTGATGGTGGTGGTGTGGGTGCTGCTGGCGGGTTCTCTGATGGTGGTGGTGTGGGTGCTGCTGGCGGGGTTCTCTGATGGTGGTGGTGTGGGTGCTGCTGGCGGGGTCCCTGATGGTGGTGGTGTGGGTGCTGCTGGCGGGGTCTCTGATGGTGGTGGTGTGGGTGCTGCTGGCGGGGTCCCTGATGGTGGTGGTGTGGGTGCTGTTGGCAGGGTCTCTGATGGTGGTGGTGTGGGTGCAGCTGGCGGGTTCTCTGATGGTGGTGGTGTGGGTGCTGCTGGCAGGGTCCCTGATGGTGGTGGTGTGGGTGCAGCTGGCAGGGTCCCTGATGGTGGTGGTGTGGGTGCTGCTGGCAGGGTCCCTGATGGCGGTGGTGTGGGTGCAGCTGGCGGGGTCCCTGATGGTGGTGGTGTGGGTGCAGCTGGCGGGGTCCCTGATGGTGGTGGTGTGGGTGCTGTTGGCAGGGTCCCTGATGGTGGTGGTGTGGGTGCAGCTGGCAGGGTCCCTGATGGTGGTGGTGTGGGTGCAGCTGGCGGGGTCCCTGATGGTGGTGGTGTGGGTGCAGCTGGCGGGGTCCCTGATGGTGGTGGTGTGGGTGCTGTTGGCAGGGTCCCTGATGGTGGTGGTGTGGGTGCAGCTGGCAGGGTCCCTGATGGTGGTGGTGTGGGTGCAGCTGGCAGGGGTCCCTGATGGTGGTGGTGTGGGTGCAGCTGGCGGGGTCCCTGATGGTGGTGGTGTGGGTGCAGCTGGCAGGGTCCCTGATGGTGGTGGTGTGGGTGCTGCTGGCGGGGTCCCTGATGGTGGTGGTGTGGGTGCAGCTGGCGGGGTCCCTGATGGTGGTGGTGTGGGTGCTGCTGGCAGGGGTCCCTGATGGTGGTGGTGTGGGTGCTGCTGGCGGGGTCCCTGATGGTGGTGGTGTGGGTGCAGCTGGCGGGGTCCCTGATGGTGGTGGTGTGGGTGCTGCTGGCAGGGTCCCTGATGGTGGTGGTGTGGGTGCTGCTGGCGGGGTCCCTGATGGTGGTGGTGTGGGTGCAGCTGGCGGGGTCCCTGATGGTGGTGGTGTGGGTGCTGCTGGCAGGGTCCTGATGGTGGTGGTGTGGGTGCTGCTGGCAGGGTCCCTGATGGTGGTGGTGTGGGTGCTGCTGGCAGGGTCCCTGATGGTGGTGGTGTGGGTGCTGCTGGCAGGGTCCCTGATGGCGGTGGTGTGGGTGCAGCTGGCGGGGTCCCTGATGGCGGTGGTGTGGGTGCTGTTGGCAGGGTCCCTGATGGTGGCGGTGTGGGTGCTGTTGGCAGGGTCCCTGATGGTGGTGGTGTGGGTGCTGTTGGCAGGGTCCCTGATGGTGGTGGTGTGGGGTGCTGCTGGCAGGGTCCCTGATGGTGGTGGTGTGGGTGCTGCTGGCAGGGTCCCTGATGGCGGTGGTGTGGGTGCTGCTGGCGGGGTCCCTGATGGCGGTGGTGTGGGTGCTGTTGGCAGGGTCCCTGATGGTGGTGGTGTGGGTGCTGTTGGCAGGGTCCCTGATGGTGGTGGTGTGGGTGCTGCTGGCAGGGTCCCTGATGGTGGTGGTGTGGGTGCTGCTGGCAGGGTCCCTGATGGTGGTGGTGTGGGTGCAGCTGGCGGGGTCCCTGATGGTGGTGGTGTGGGTGCTGTTGGCAGGGTCCCTGATGGTGGTGGTGTGGGTGCTGTTGGCAGGGTCCCTGATGGTGGTGGTGTGGGTGCTGCTGGCAGGGTCCCTGATGGTGGTGGTGTGGGTGCTGTTGGCAGGGTCCCTGATGGTGGTGGTGTGGGTGCTGTTGGCAGGGTCCCTGATGGTGGTGGTGTGGGTGCTGCTGGCAGGGTCCCTGATGGTGGTGGTGTGGGTGCTGTTGGCGGGGTCCCTGATGGTGGTGGTGTGGGTGCTGTTGGCAGTTAGCCCAATGGTGGCAGTGCTGGTGCTGGTGGTGAAGTTGATGATGGTGTCAGAGGCTGCAATGTGGGCATAGCTGGGCTTCTGTCAGAGTGGCGTGGGATGCTGGTTCCTGACAGCTCTTCATCCGAATGCTGCCAGTGCATTAAAGTGTTGAGATCGAGGTTAACATTAATAGGAATTCTTGAGCCTGGGGACTGCATTAAATACAGGGGCTCTGATTGCTCTGCCTCCTGCTGTTCCTCCTCCTCCTCCTCCTCCCACTGTGTCTCTGCATCCATAGTAAGGGCCTATGGAACATGGGTATTGCATGGCTGGTCCCAGGAGCATCCTGACTGGTCCCTGGGCATTCCTGGCTGGGACTGGGATGTTCCTGCTCGAGAGCTGTGAAAAAAGAGAAGAAAAAAAAAAACCCATAAGTACATATAGTAGCAAGTATTTTCTTTTTTAAACAATGCCATTGACTGGTATACTTTATTGTGATCATTTTGAACTATACCAGTATTTGATAAAGTGATACCAGTTCAATGACACTTTAGTTATAGAATGCAATTAGGAGCCTTTCAGGTCATCATTTCCAGTGTAAGAGGTTGTTTTACACTTTGAGTGACAGCCCTGTCATTTAAAAAGATTGCAGCAAGTGCCTTTCAGGTTGTCATTTCCGGTAAAAAAAACCAACAAAAAAATAACAAAACGCCAGCTTTCATGAAAATACTCTGCACTGATCAGTACGTTTTTTGATTCTTGGAAATTACGTAGAAGTTTGAAGAATTGTACTGTTTTATAATGGATTGGGTTTTTGCAGACGCCTTCTTGAAAGCATCCCTTGAAGAAGAGCTAGAGGAGCTTGAAACACGGTCCCGTATCGGGCAGGATGATATTTGGAGTCCAACGTTTTGTATATTTTAAAACTTGACATTGAGTATATGGATTTTTGATTCTCTACATCCAATGAACTTTGCAAGATAAGTAAATAATTACATTACACTTCTTCTCAAAAACATGTTCTTGTCACTCACATTGGTTGGGCTACGAATTGATATTTTATTTATATGAATAATCAAAATTTAGTTGTCACTTTTGTCTTCACGAATCGACTGCTTTACTGACCTATGATTATATATAAGGCTGAGTAATGAGTGGTCACACAAGACGATGATGCCTAGTATGATGGTCAACTATTATGTTGGTGTCTGCTTTCACAACTGAGTTCTAATTGAGGAAAGGAGGAACATTCTAGTTACAAGTTTATTCTTGTCCATTTGACCTCACTACGATATTCTTAGGTGGACTGTGATTCACCTACTTTTTTTTTTTTTTTGCCATTAGAAGTGCAATTTGGTTCTTTACAAAGTGATCATCTAATGCCAATTTCTGTGGCCTTTTTATTAAACATTTTTTGCCATTCTGGGTCAATGGGAACAATGCCTAGTAAAAGACCCCTTATGTCTACAGTCGCTGCTGTCTGGCCAATTATGGGTGAGGTTAACTTACCGGCAGCAGCTCGTGTGGTGTCTAGCTGCTGATCCATACCCTCGAACATGGCCGGTCCCAGCCTTTCATTCAGTTGCTGCTCCATTTCTGTTACAACAATGGGACAGGGGGCCCCTCCTCCAGTCCGGTGCACATATTTGGATCACTCTCTAGCTTGGCCTTCAGCTGGGCTTTGACATCCTGGTAGTGATGGGTGACCTGCTCCCCACTTTTTTGAATGCCACTGTGCTGGGTGATGGCCTGGGAACTGGGAAATGTTGCACCAATTTTTCCCTTTAGCTGCTTTTGACATCTTGCCTGCTCTGTTTTTGAACAAACTGGTATAGTATTGCAGGACACCAGCGATGAGAAGCTTCTTCTCTGCGTACTGCTGGCTGGCTGCCCAAAGGGGGTACCATTTCCTCTCCTGGAGAGGTGTCCTCCCTGCCCTCACTCTCCATCCTGCTCTTCTCTTCCCTCCCTTCCTCCCCTCCCCCCACCTCACCCTTCCCTACCAGCTCCCTTCCCATCTGCCCTCTCTCTCTAACCCTATGTTGCCCTACTCCTCCCACCACTCTTTCCTGCCTAACCCCTTCCACTGCCCCACCCTCCTATCCCTTCCCTCCTGCCTGTCTCTACTTGTCCCCCTGCCCCTACTTCTTCTCTTCCTGGCATTCCTGGCCTTCTCCTCCTCCTGCTCCCTCTGCCTCCTCCTCCCCCTGCTATCCTTACCTCTCTTCTCTTCCCAGGCCTATCACGCTCCATGCTTTCCTCCTCACACTCCTCCACACACTCCTCTGCTCCTCCTCCATTCCTCACTCTCCTCCTCCACAGAAAATGACAAACAGGACTTCCTTTCTTTCACTCCAACAAATATCACAAAAGACAAAGGAAAAGGGAAACAAATGACAACACAAAACAGCACAACTCAGTCAGAAATCACAAAACTACACCACCAGAACTCCTCTAACACCATTAACCTCCTGTCTCACACTCCAATGTCCGATACACCCTCAAAGAAAGAGGGGCAGGAAGAGAGCGTTTATACTAGGAAAAAATATCATGCTGTGTGATGATGACCACGCACCGCAATGATGTACTGCGGCGAACATAATCTCATTGTTCGCTGTGTCAAGCCGCCGATTTCAATAAACACGCCCCTTTTGTTTATCACGCACATGCTCGCACACACACACACAGGCAAGCAATCATGAACACACAGGCTGTCAGGAATGCTCTCTCTCTCACACACACATGCAAGTAAGAAGGCACTCTCTCACACACATATAGAAGCACATGCAGGCAGGCAGCAAGGCACTCTCTCACACACATACACAGGCAGGCAGAAAGGCATTCACACACAAGGCATTCTCTCTCACACACACATGCACATATGCAAGCAGGTAGGAAGGCACTCTCTCACACATATACATAGGCAAGCACTGTCTTACACACATACACACACACATAAGCAGGCACTCTTACACACACAAATATACACAGGCAGGCACTTTCTCACACATGCAGTTAGGCACTCTCTCACACACACACATACACACAAACAGGCACTCTCTTATACACATATTTATTTGTTTCTTATTTATTTATTTTATTATTTTACAAAGTTAAGTTCTGTTTTACCATGTTTATTTTAACCTTTGTTTTTGATGATGTTTTGTGATGTATTTTATCTCTATAACTTATTGTACACCATCTAGAGTGTCTACAGATTGACAGTATATAAAAATAATAAATAAATAAATAAAAACACAGGTAGGAAGGCATTCAGGGCCTCATTTTCGGTGGTGGCGACCTGGAATTCTTCAGCCACCGTGGGATGGGATCCGTGTCAGCCCAGCTGAACCAGTTTTTAGAGGATCGTAACCTTGTCATATGGGTTTGGCTTCATGTGTTTTGGCTTCATGAAGTGAAGGCAATTGACATACATGAGGTATCAAAATAGAGAAGGAAATCTAACTAAACAATCTAACTAAAGAGGCAGTTTTCAAAGAGGTCCTGCATGTAAACATAGCATCTACAAGCGTTATTAGCACGCACATGCATATATGCTATTATATAAACATCAAGAACAGGCGCGTAGTTTCAGTTTCGCACATGCATTTTACCACGGAAAAAGGGGCAGTCTGGGGCATTCCAGGTGAGATTCAGAAGTCCTTCCTTGTAGCTACCATTTTGTAAGAGGTATGCACATAGGCATTATACACATGTACACTTTTACACCAGCTAATTGACTCGGGCAAGAGAAATTGGATTTATCTGTTGTCTAGTTTTTGAGTGCGAGGTCTGGGTAAACTGCTGTGGGTTCAGGATGACGTACTAGAGGGTGTAGGTGAACTGGAGGAGGACTGGGTAAACTGGCAGAGGTGCTGCGAACTGGTGATTCCAAGTCCACGCGCAAGTATTTTCAAAATGGGCCATGCTTTAAAAAATACTTGCCTCTTCATTTTATTCTTGATGTGTATTCATGCAGCGTCACGATTATTTTATATGTAAAATATACAAGTGCATTTTTATAAAATGGGATAAAATGGATAGAGAAAATATGTGGTTTTCTGCACTGGAAATATGTGTGCATGCTAAAACATCTGTTCGTAGTTTCAGAGTAGATATACACAGTAATTTATAAACTGAGTAGCTCCCACTGCACCGTTTATAAAACACTAGCATTAATCTCCGTGTGTCCACTTTCATGCACAAATGCAGTACCTCAGATAGGTTTTAAAGTTGAGATCCCGGTTAATAAAAATAAAATAGTAATACTACTATTGATAATGGGAATTATGTAAGATTTTGAAATACGCAAAAGGTAGTGTAAGTGTTGCAATTCATGAAAATAATCTATGATTAAGCAACTACCTTAACAAGATGAGCGATCATTTAAAATGAACAGTGAACAATAATTGAATAGAAACATACATGATTATATACCACAGAAACAATTAAAAATAACTAATACAATAATTCTTGGGACACTTGCGTGAGTAAAACCTATGGACAATTCAATGGCATATATTGTAGCTATTTTCAAAAGCCCTCTTACTTGAATAAAGTGCATGTACTCAATTAAAATCCAGTTTTACTCATGTAAATGCTTTTTAAAATCAGGCCCTAAATGTGGACAGCTACCCTCAACTATAATCAAAATAAAGTATAATAGAAAAAAATGTGAGATTTACACGATAGTATATTTGTGAGGGTCTATGGGCAGTGCATGTCTCCTTGGCCTTCCTAGGCGCGCGCGCATGCCACCAGACCCTCTTTTCAAAGCTGCTACGATGGGAACTTCAGGGGCATCCCTGATTGATGACATCCTTGGGTCAGGGTTCTTAAGCACCGCCTTTGCCCCCTGTTAGCCGACTTGGCATAGAGTTCCATCGCTACTAGAGATGTGCATCGTGTCCTCGATCGTCTTAACGATCGATTTCGGCTGGGAGGGGGAGGGAATCGTATTGTTGCCGTTTGGGTGTGTAAACTATCGTGAAAATCGTTAAAATCGTGAGCCGACACACTAAAACCCCCTAAAACCCACCCCCGACCCTTTAAATTAAATCCCCCACCCTCCCGAACCCCCCCCCCCCCAATGCTTTAAATAACCTGGGGATCCAGCGGTGGTCCAGCATGGCGGTGGTCCGGAACGGCCCCCTCAATTGAATCCTGTTGTCTTCAGCCAGCGCCATTTTGCAAAATGGCCGCCGCAAAATGGCGGCGGCCATAGACAAAAACGATTCGACGCAGGAGGTCGTTCCGGACCCCCGCTGGACTTTTGGCAAGTCTTGTGGGGGTCAGGAGGCCCCCCCAAGCTGGCCAAAAGTTCCTGGGAGTCCAGCGGGGTTCAGGAAGCGATTTCTTGCCGCGAATCGTTTTCCGTACGGAAAATGGTGCCGGCAGGAGATCGACTGCAGGAGGTCGTTCAGCGGCGGTCCGGAACCCCCGCTGAACGACCTCCTGCAGTCAATCTCCTGCCGGCGCCATTTTCCGTACGGAAAACGATTCGCGGCAAGAAATCGCTTCCTGAACCCCGCTGGACTCCCAGGAACTTTTGGCCAGCTTGGGGGGGCCTCCTGACCCCCACAAGACTTGCCAAAAGTCCAGCGGGGGTCCGGAATGACCTCCTGCATCGAATCGTTTTTGTCTATGGCCGCCGCCATTTTGCGGCGGCCATTTTGCAAAATGGCACTGGCTGAAGACAACAGGATTCAATTGAGGGGGCCGTTCCGGACCACCGCCATGCTGGACCACCGCTGGATCCCCAGGTTATTTAAAGCATTGGGGGGGGGGGGGTTCGGGAGGGTGGGGGATTTAATTTAAAGGGTCGGGGTGGGTTTTAGGGGGTTTTAGTGTGCCGGTTTTCCTGCCCTCCCCCTTCCCACGATTTACGATTTTTTAACGATAAATCGGGGGAATTGGTATTGTATCGTGGCCCTAACGATTTTTGACGATTTAAAATATATCGGACGATATTTTAAATCGTCAAAAAACGATTCACATCCCTAATCGCTACTATACTTGCTCCTGTCTCCTCGGACCTCTGGTGACTACATCAGACCCTTCTTGGACTCTGGACCCTGGCTCCTTGGGGGCTTGTGTGCTCTGTCTCTAGAGACCTGGTCTCCAGGCTTCCCCCACTCCTCGGGCTAGCCCTGCACCTCCCAGGAGTCTGACTTGCCGGCTCTCCACTACTTGGAGTTGCCTCTGGGAACAATTTCACCACTTGGGAGACCTATCTCCATGCTTCCCCGCTCCTCGGGGCAGTGCCTACGTTCCACAACAGAGATTGTCTGTGCTTTCCCGATCCTCGGGGCGGTGCTCACGTTCTACACCAGAGTTTGTCTGGGCTTCCCCGCTTCTCAGGGTTGTCTACGTAACGTCATTACCCGGAGACCAGACTCGGGCTTCCCCGCTCCGCGGGCTAGCCTAACATCATTGCATCAGTACCTTCCTCGTTACGCAGCTCTGCCCCTTGGGGTTGCCTCTACTAGGGATGTGCATTCGTTTTGAACAAATGCGCAATCCGCAAGGTATAGGTCCCTATTCGTTGCATTCGTGGGGTTCCGAAACGTATGGCGAACCCCCACGAATGCAACATATCACTAATGAATAAAACCCCCACCCTCCTGACCCCCCAAAGACTTGCCAAAAGTCCTTGGTGGTCCAGCGGGGGTCCTGGAGCAATCTCCTGCACTCGGGCCATCGGCTGCCGGTATTCAAAATGACGCCAATAGCCTTTGCCCTTACTATGTCACAGGGGCTACCGGTGCCATTGGTCGGCCCCTGTCACATGGTAGGAGCACAAGATGGCGCACGCAGGGGGGGGGGGTTTAAGGGTTACGCACATAACTTATGCGCGTAACCCTTTTAAAATCCGGCCCACTGTGTTTAACTGACTTACGTGATACTGCATGGAGTGGCTGCTAGTTGTGCATGTGTGTTATCATCTTGAGGGAACAAAGCAGAAAACAAACTATGCGCAGGATCCCATCCTGTTCATGTGCACCCAGTACCAAAATTGTGATCAATAATGAAAACAGGATAGAAAAGCATCTTGCTCTAATACAATGGGTGGCTTGGAATGTTTGATGCCACATTAGTTTCAGAGGAAACTTTGGATATAGCAAAATATATATACTCGAGGTGAGGTTTTGGTGGTGGTCTAGGATTTTGGGTCCAGGTTTATATGCAGAGTGAAACGTATGATCAATACAGTACAACTCAGTGAAAATTTGACGTCATTTGGAGTGAGGAAAGTCTCACAAAGATGAGATTTCTACAATGTTCTCTCGCCCTAGCTTGATGGACTCTATACCAGGGTACTATCAAGCTAGGGCGAGAGGACATAGTAGAAATCTCATGTTTGTGAGACTTTCCTCACTCCAAATGTCGTCAAATTTTCACTGAGTTGTACTGTATTGTTCGTATGTCTCACTAGACCACCACCAAAACCTCACCTCCAGTTATTAGCTGGCTCTCCTATAGTGATATAAATAGTTGAATACTATGAAGGTCTTATATAGAGTCTCTCTCTCTCATGGTGAAAACTATAGCATTTTGATGAATCTAGGGGTAAGTTTGTACCTGAAGCAATGGAGGGTAAAGTTACTTGCTCAAGGTTACAAGAAGCAGCAGTGGGATTTGAATCCTGGTCTCCCTGCTGCTCCAATATTTTGGGCTATCCCCTTATATAACTTTTATGTTAGTGCAAAATCTTTCTCCATAGATCGGAGGCAAACTTTCAATGGAATACGTGTACAACTTGAAGATAAAACCATACATAATCCCCAGGCACAGTACCCCAACCATCCCCTGGCACAGTCGTTTCCCCCCTCCCTACCTGCCCCCAAGCCCAGACACACACAAGTCAGATGCATAGCCAGAGACACATTGTCTGAATCACACATACGCACACACACATTGTCACCCTCTCTCTGTCTCCATTTCTCAGTGTCTGTCCTGCTTTGGGTTGCTGCATTAGGTGCGGGTGACCTTAGAGCACTGTGTGTCTCATCCCAGGAGGCACAGTAATAGAAACCAGAGTCCTCCTTCTGCAATTGGCTTATGACCAGGGAGAAGTTGCCCTCCTTGTATTCAGCAGTGAATTTTTCCAGGGAGAGGCTGGGCTCCAGGACCGCAGATTTAGGTAAGTAGGAGGAGTAGAGAAGGCGGGAGAGAACACCTACCCCAGCTCGGTACCAATGCACTACGAAAGCATCCCGGGTGGCACCCTCAATGCTGCAGCTCAGCATCACTGTTTTGCCCAGGGTTCTGCAGATGGAGATCTCCTGCTGCTTCAGCACCAGAGCTGCCTTCCCCCCTGCAACAGAGAAACACACCCATCAAAAGAATGAATGCTACAGATCGCATGGTCTCTGCAGCAAAGAAAATGCCCAGAAACCTACCAACAATCAGGCAGATTGCATTCAGTGCCAGGAAGCCCCACATAGCCAAATTCCACAGTGGAAGGAACATAAATGAGCTTTGCTAGGTTTGTTCTTTTGGCTGAGGGGACAGATACCTCCCAGTTTATGCAGAACACCAGCCATGCCCTTTATATTGGTATCACTATCAATCGCAGTAACAGGGCAGAGAGGAGGGGCTGGGATCAGTGTGCTCTGAGAGGCACAGTAACAGCGACCACATCTCTGTGGCCTCAGCACCTGCAGGAGAGGGAGGAATGCAGCACGATGACAATAGGTTATTCATAGGCGGCATCTGTGTAAAGCTGTGCAGCTTAAATATTTTCATACACGTCGGTGGTGGTGAGTTGGGGTGGTAGTGGTAAGGATGGGATGAACATGTGCTGTAAGTGTAAATGGATATAGGTCACAACCGACCTTGCCAAATTTTTTTAGTTGTTGCTTATAACGCTTTAACTCTTCAGTTATTGCATTTTTTTCATGTAACCTTCTTTTGGCAAATAATTTGTGTTAGGAAATTCAGGTCAACACCTTAGTATCATGGGCATAGTTACATGGTTGGTTAGGTTGAATGATGACCAGAGGCTCATGGAGATCAACTTTTTTTTATGATTCCCTTGCAGCTCTCTTGAACAGAGTTGCTAATACAGTTTCTTTTGAAGCTCCTTTAGAAGAATGGAAAATAACATTTTTTTTCCCCACTTTCATCCACGTAGAAGTTCACTGAATGCTATGTGTTTCCACGGCAGAGTACAATATCAGCCTCGTTCTCTCACTGAAGCTTCCTCTTGAAAATCATTCAAGCACTGCTGGCTTGTTTATCTTAAAAAGTGTCCCTCATATATGAAGTACTTTACACTTGCACAGTCCAGTGTTTACAAAAATTAGGTTTACACACCAAAATATATGCGTGGTAATTGGATAGCCTTTGTTCCCTCGTTTCTCTTCTCTTTAAAATGCAGGAATATCAGGGAGGTTTGGGATCCTCACTAGATTTGTGGGTCAATTAGAGGTTAGTGGGTGGCTGACAGGTTACTGTTGGGTTGGGATGAAGCATTTGAATGGTTGGTTATTGATTTACTATTGGGTAAGGAGGTGATTGATATTGATGTTGAGGGACCGTTTCAGTCCTTAATTCTATTAATGATCCAAAATGACTGACTCTAGATGATTAATTTTTAACTACAATTGCGATGGCCTGCTTGGTTGTAATTATTATGGTTTTTTGCAATATTATGGTGTAATTATTTGTTGTGTTCAAATACTTGTAACAACGTTGTTGATTTTCTTGTGAACCAATCTGGGCTAAAATGAAAGAAAAAGTAATCAAACTGAACAAATAAGTAGCATTTCACAAATGAAAAATGAGGTCAGCTAATTGCTTAGTGAGACCTGGGGTCCATTCCTATGTCAAAAAACAGCAGGGTAGGCGATCCAGTGAAACCGTAGGTAAGCAACAAACAAAAGGATGCCACAAGAGTGTCTTTTTCAAAATTTAATCAAGGAGACGTGTACACTAAACATTTATATCTCATGTATCTGCCAACAGTGTTCGTCTTTTCATTGAAAGGAGACGAACACTGTTGGCAGATACATGAGATATAAATGTTTAGTGTTGACTTTATCCGGACCATCACTTGAACACTGTTTTCTGACTATTCAGCCCCTGAGGCAGCCACCACATGTGGCGAAACTCGGCCAGAGTCGGGCAATTTTATTTGATTCTACACGTCTCCTTGATTAAATTTTGAAAAAGACGCTCTTGTGGCATCCTTTTGTTTGTTGCTTACCTACCATTCCTATGTCAGACAGCAAGGACTGGGGATGCTGGACAGGCATTATTCATGGTCCCTAGGGATTGAGAGGAGGAATCCCAGCCACACCCAGATTTAGGCATAGGCAATGTAAGCAACTACTTCCGGTGCCAAATTTTGATAGGTGACAGAGCGTTGCCAACGGTGCCATCACCTGGGCCTGCCGAGCCTTTCCTTTCTTTCTTTCAGGTCTGCAGCAGGACCGCGGCGGGTGCTAGCGTCTGTGCAGCCCCGTGAAAACAATTTCTGTGCTGCCCGCCCCGCAGTGTCTCAAGATGACCTATAAAAATCGTCACCTAGAGTTACTGACTCTGGAGGCATCATCCGACAGCTGCTGAGTGTTCAATCTCAAAGCAAGGGCAATGCAAGTTCACTTTCTTTCACAACACAAACCCAGCATCCCTGGGCCTCTCTCAGTAGATAAGAGTGAAAACCTTCAGAAGATAAAGTCCAGTCATGTTATGGCTAGCCCGAATTTCTGAACTTCTAGGGCCTGCGAAAGGTGTGCTATGCTGTAGGTATATGCAGGGTACGCTGTAATTGCCTCATTATAGCACCTCCTGCTGAGCTGGCTCTTACAGATTAGAGCTATCCCTAAGCCCCTGTAGCACGGGCTCGCTCTCAAACTATTTCCACTTTGTTCTAACAGGGCAGTGGGACTCAGACTCCAAATGCAGCCGATCTCAGAGCCAGAGAGAGAAGAACAGGAGGTGATGTGCGACAGAGGCAGAGGTGCAGGCTAGGAATGAGCTTCTCTCTTACAATGGGAATTAATTTTGTTTCCCCGGTGCATCAGGGCTGGTAAAGGGGGGGGGGGGGGCGCGGAGAGTGGAAGCTGTGTGTGCGTGCAGGTGCGCACCCACAGGCAAACAGAGACAGGTCTCTCTGTTGGCCAGTGGCAGATTGCACCTTCTTCTTTGGCTCCCGGCGGCTCGGCAGCCTCTCCTGCTGCCGCTGGCTCACCGCCCCCCCCCCCCCCCAGGTTGCCACACCGTGCAAATGCACAGTATGCTCACCCGGTCACGCCAGGCCTGAGCAGGACCTTCCCCCTAAACCAAGTGTGGGGCTTGTCCGGCCAGCGCCTGCGCTCTGCCCCTAGAGCGGGTTTACCTGGTAGCGTGATACCTATGCTGGAGCAGGGGAAGGAGGACCGCAGGACCTGTCGGCGTGCAGGCATCAGCTTCATGAGCTCCACATTTGGATTAAGAAGGAGATTCTCCTCCCCCATGATTTCTAATGGGGTGGAGGAGAACTCCCTAATGCCACCCCTCGGCACCCTCCATGATTTCTGGGGGTAAGGACTACTTCCCACCCCCATGCCTTTAGGCACCGAAGTTGTATCTGGACCTGATCCCAGTTATTGTACAACAGCAATAGCTGTGGGTAGGATTTGTGATGTAGCTTGCCAGATCCCGAGGTCCTCATGGTCAGTGGCCTCCATGAAGGATTATTGCTACAATGGGTTTGATACAGAGACAGAAGGATGAAAAAATAAAAATAGGGGGGAAAAAAATCCAAGATTCTCTGCAGCCTTAGCTAGAGCAGGTTCCAATTAAAATGGAAATTCAGAAAAGTAGGAGAAATCTTCTGGGTCACAAATAGTGTCTGTCTGTTAGCAATTGATGGGATGTGAATGGGTACTGATGAGTACATGAACTCTTTACCATCCACTGAGGGGCCTATGTGCCTATAGCTTGGAACTTATGTACTTACTGGCTAAGGTAGGCAACCAGCTCAGCGTGTACACATGGACGTTCTGAATTATGTGCATAAATCTCAAGTTATGTGCATGCACTCCACTGCAAAAACAGCAGACATGGGGACTAGTGGACTGTAGGGTAAAACGAGTGCTGGGGTAGGAGGTCAGAGTGTGCTGGGGTTGGACTGGGGAGGGGGACAGAGTGTGCTGGGTTCAGGCTGGGGAGAAGGTGACCGAATGGAAGTTTCTGGGGAATTTCACCAGGTATCAGAGAATAATAATAATAATAATATGCTTCATTTTAAAAGCAAAGAATAGTGAAACTCTTGTCTGTAAACACTCTGTTCATGAATACTCTGTTTTTTCATTCTTCTATTCTGTTTTCTTACTCTACCCTTTATCTACAATTTGTCTTTCCATTTCAAATGTGCACTTTCTGCCTGTTTCCAAAATCTCTCTTCCTATTTCCCTCTAATCTCTCCTTTCCTCTCTGATTCCTAGGGATGTGCAGAGCAAACGTTTATGTTCATAAGTCCATAAGTCGAAAGGGGGGGGTCATTTGTAGTCAATATGGACATATGGAGAATTCCATAAGTTGAGTCTATGTCCATATGTGCAAATAAAAATTTAAACCCCTCACCCTCCTTAATCCCCCCCCCCCCCAAGACTTACCAAAACTCCCTGGTGGTCCAGCGGGGTCAGGACGCCATTTCTGATTCCTTTGCAAGGAGCACGTGACGTCGGTGTCACGTCGGAGTGACGCGGCGTCACGTGATTCCCCGCGGGTTCGCTCCGGCACCCTCGTTCGGCCCAAAAGGAACTTTTGGCCTCCTGCCCCCCCCCCCAAGCTGGCCAAAAGTTCCTTTTGGGTCGAACGAGGGTGCCGGAGCGAACCCGCGGGGAATCACGTGATGTCGGCGCCACGTCGGAGTGACGCGGCATCACGTGATTCCCCGCGGGTTCGCTCCGGCACCCTCGTTGGACCCAAAAGGAACTTTTGGCCAGCTTGGGGGGGTCAGGAGGCCCCCCCAAGCTGGCCAAAAGTTCCTTTTGGGCCGAACGAGGGTGCCGGAGTGAACCCGCGGGGAATCACGTGACGCCGCGTCACTCCGACGTGGCGCCGACGTCATGTGCTCCTCGCAAAGGAGGTCAGAAATGGCGTCCTGACTCCTCGCTGGATCACCAGGGAGTTGTGGTAAGTCTTGGGGGGGGGGAATTAAGGAAGGTGAGGGGTTTAAATTTTTATTTTGGATCAACAATCGCGATTTCCAACGTATTCAACATAGCTATGTTGAATAAGTTGGAAATCCGATCGTTTTCGCCTCATCACTTTTTTAAGTTAAAAAAAATAAGTAGCATTTTACATTTAAGTTCAAAATGAATGCACACCCCTACTGATTCCTTCCATTCCAGTTTCCCTTTCTTTCCTCTTTACTTCTTCTCTTTAATGGCCTTACCTCCGTTGTCTTCACTTTTCTTCCCCTGCCCACTCCTACTTCCTCTCCCATCTCCATCTCCTGTAGCTTCCCTCTCTTCCAGACTATCTTTTAGTCTCCCTCGCCTGCCTTCCTACTTCCCCTCTAGTCTTCTCTGTCATCCTCCTCTCTTTCTGCTGCTATAGCTTTTCCTGACAGTTCCTCCTGGTGATGATCCTCCTCCCCCCTCCCCCACCTTTGTCTATCACTGTCATCAGTAGGTACCGCATGATTTTTTTTTTTTTTAACTATGATGGTGTTCACCTATCAAAGTAAGGGCAAAGTATCTTCCAGTATAGATTGGCAAACCTACTGATGAAGGCTTTAAACTAGGGCTGTCAGGGATGGGTGAAAAAAATACCCCTCTTAATGGCAAAAATAATTTAATGTGAACAAGTCCAAAGTAATGCACGTAGAGAAAAATAAATCCAACTACAGGTAAACAATGCTGGATTCCAGGTTAGGAGTCACCATCCAGGAAAAGTGCCTCTGGGTCCTTGTGGACAATACTTTGAAATATTCGGATCAGTGTACAAAGGTGGTCAGAAAGGCAAATAGATTGTTAGGAATTATTTGAGAGGAATTGAGAATAAAACAGTATCATAATGTCTTTGTATAGACCCATGGTGTGACTGCATCTTGAGTACAGAGTGCAGTAGGGGTGTGCATTTGTTTTCGACGTATTGTGAATCCGCAATGTATATGCCATATTCGTTGTATTCGTGGGGGTTCCGAAACATATGGCGAACCCTCACGAATACAACGGATCACCAATGAATAGGCCCTCCACCCTCCTGACCCCCCCCCCCCCAAGACTTGCCAAAAGTACCTGGTGGTCCAGCGGGGTTCCTGGAGCGATCTCCTGCACTCAGGCTGTCAGCTGCCGGTATTCAAAATGGCGCCGATAGCCGGCAGCTGATAGCCCCTGTGACAGGGCAAAGGCTATCGGCACCATTTTGAATACTTGCAGCTGACAACCCGCGTGCAGGAGATCACTCCAGGACCCCCGAAGGACCACCAGGGACTTTTGGCAAGTCTTGGGGGGGGGGGGGTCAGGAGTCTTGGGGAGGGTCAGGAAGGTGGGGGGTTGTAGATAAATAACTTTAAAGGGCTGGGATGGGGTTTTTGGGGAAGAACAAATGTATTTTTGACATATGACTGGATTGGGGCCCCCGAGAATGGATGCAACGGATTTGGGCCCCTATGAATCCGAATCCCGAATGGGACAAATTCGTCCCTGCTGCACATCCCTAGAGTGCAGTAGGGATGTGAATCATTTTTCTAACGAATTGAAATATCATACGATATTTCTAAATTTGTTAGAAATCGATTAAAGAAAGAAACAATCAATTTTACCCCCGATTTTTTGTAAAAATCGTTTTTCAGGTTAGTGCGCGCTAACTCATGTTAGTGCGCGCACTAACAAAAATACATTTATTTTTGTTACTTTTTGTTACTTTTTGCTATTTTTGTTAGTGCGCACTAACATGAGTTAGAATGCACTAACGGGGAGTTAGCGTGCACTAACCCGACAAACAATTTTTCACTAAAAAAACACGGGGAAACGCGGGAAAATGATTTTTTCCTGCGGCCAGACGATCCTGAAAGCGGGAACGATCAGGCACCTGATTCACATCCCTAGAGTGCAGTTCTGGCCTCCCCATCTCAAAAAAAACATAGCAAAGGGTACAGAGATGGGCAAGAAAATTGATGAAGGCAATAGAAACACTAATGAAGAAAGGATAAACAGATTAAGGCTCTCTAGTTTGGAAAAAAGATGACTGAGAGGGGATATGACGGAGATATATAAAATCTTGTGGGGGTGAAAGGGGTACATACAGAAAGGCAAATTTTAAAAGCCCTATATGCATAAAAGCCGAGAGATACAGGCAGAAGTAGGGGGAATGCGTGCTATGTGAATTTTAAAAGGCGTCCACTTATGTGCATATTTCCGGTACACACACACACAAATTGTTTTTGAAAAATGGGGCAGGACATGGGCAGGATCTGGGTGGAGCATGGGCATTCCTGGATTTATGAATGAAATCAGCATGTAAATACATACATGCACAAGCATGTGCCAGGGTCCCCTACCATGTAACTTTACTTCTGCAATGGATGGTGTATAAGTCATAAATTAAAAAATCTAGGCTAGTCAGTGGGGTTTTAAGGGTTGGTGCTAACAGGGTAAAAGGAAGGCTATTTAACTAGGTGGGGTAGGAAGAGCCATCCTTTACCTGAGCAAACTGGGAACAAATTGGGGAGACTGGTAATTTTGTTAGCGCGTGTCTATAAAATTCCCCCACTTACACGGTAGAGGCGGCATTTGCATGCACATGCATGCATCCATATAAAATTGTGTGCACATGTACACATGTACAGCTTATTTTATACCATGCAGACAAATATGAGCATATGTTTTAAAGTGGCCAAGTCTCTGGGCATAAGGCAGCATACACACATGCATGAGCGCATGTGCACTAGGGATGTGCAGCCAGAAAGTATTCGTTGCATCCGGGATACATATTCGCCAGGAGGCATATTTGTTGCATTCGTACAATGGCACCCCGATACGTTGATACGTGCATTCGTTTTCCGGTTCCCATTAAAGTCAATGGGGGAAGTATTTGCAGCCTATTTTTGGCTGCAGAATTGGGGTTTTATTATCAATTTTGATGAAACTTCTGGGGAGCAATCATCAGAACAACAAAACAGCTCCAAGGTACTTAGACTGTGGCAAAGTGGCACCAAAGTGGCATGAATAGCCTAAGGTACTTTAAAGGGGCAAAGGGGTACCAGGAATGGCAAGAAGAGTGCTTTAATAGAGGCGCAAAGCAGCAGTGAGAGTGTCAAAAACACACCATAGCTTCAAAAGAGAGCACCGATAAGAGATGCATGAACCCTCGAAGGCAGCACGATAGGCAAAGCGGCAAGACAAGTGGCATCGACATCCTATAGCACAATGAAGGAGGAACATACATAGCAGGCAGAAAGACTAGCACCAACACACTGAGCAACCATGATAGTGGCCAGAACACCACAAGGAGTTGAGTGAGTCATCTGGTGTATGGCAGCAAGGCACAGAGGCAGAGGGTAGATAGAGGCTGGCTACACCTGGGGAGAGTTCCCTTTCCTTTGTGCAGGAAAGGGCTCCCTAGAATGGGTTTGCCCCTAGAGTGGGGTGTTTCCGTTGGTGTCTAGTGAGTTCTCGCTGGTCTTTTAAAATCTGGTAGAGTTAGCAGATATACAAAAGAGAATTTTCAAGGCCGAGGCGGAGGAGGTTACCATGTAAACAGCAGTTCAACATGGGTCAGAGGGTAGATACAGGCTGGCTACACCCAGGGAGAGTTCCCTTTCCTTTGAGCCAGGAAGGGCTCCCAGGAATGGATTGGCCCCTAGAGTGGAGCACGAGCCTTCAAAGTGTGGCGACCTGGAGCAGGGTCTCACTGTGAGCATGGTCTCACTGTGTTGTATTTGCCACAGTCTAAGTACCTTGGAGATCTTTTATTGTTCTGAACATGGGTCAGCAGGTGGTAAGAGATAGGCTGCAACAACGGGGAGAGTTCCTGTTCCTTTGAGCAGGAAAGGGCTCCCTGGAATGGGTTGGCCCATAGAGTGTATAATGGTACAAATTGTTAGGATTTAAGCATTTGCAAACAGATCATGACTTCATAAGCAAGACGGAGGAAGTTCTCTTCTCTGCCCTGAAACTAAAGAAAACTGTTTATTTTATTTAAGGATCCATGCTGTGAAGTTTTACTAGTTTGAATTGCCAGAGAATGTGGTTTCCCTTTGTAACGAGGGTTCAGATGTTAGGACTGGACATAAGGCACGGATGAACAGGCACAGCCGTCGAGGACAGAGGTCAATCACACATAGGGACATAAGGCCTGGATGGACAGGCACAGCATTTGAGGACAGAGGTCAAGCCCACATATGGACATAAGTAGTTGCCAGCCCTCCAGCATCTATCTGATGCATGCTAGAATATTGGCTGCAGTATGGGCAACTATAAAAGATTCCTTTTTCAAATTCCAAGTCCTCAAAAAACTGAAACCTCTCCTCCATCTTAATGACTTCTGCACTGTCCTGCAAGCTACGATACTCTCAAAAATAGACTATTGTAACTCTCTTCTTTTAGGCCTCCATGCTTCATCCATTAAACCTTTACAAATCCTGCAAAAATGCAGCAGCCAGAATATTAACCAACACACGAAAAACAGATCATATTACACCTATACTCAAGGAACTTCACTGGCTCCCCATCTCCGCTCGCATTCTTTATAACAGCCTATCCATTCTACATAAAACAATCCACAATACTAACTTGACCTGGCTGGACAACACCCTCTGCCTACACGCCCCTAAGCGACCTACCAGATCAGCAAACAAGGGTGCCTTCCACATCCCCTCACACAAGACCTATCGTCTGATATCCACAAGAGAGCGTGCCCTCACTATAGCAGGACCCAACCACTGGAACTCCATGCCACCAGACCTTCGTCTTGGGACATGTACGCAAAAATTGAAAAAAAAGCTAAAAACTTGGCTTTTTAAGCAAGCATTCCAAGAATAATATACTAGATATCACTGCCAACGTAAATTATACCTGCCAACTGTAAATTATATTGCTGCCAACTGTAAATTATAATTGCAATCTCTGGTCTCAAATTATGTCACTTGTAAATAAATGTAGTTTTATTATGCTATCTGTATTCTGTTATTAATTCTGCTTCCACCCCTCCATGTTGCGTTCCCCTGTTCAATGTACCTTTCTCTTTTGTTTTTTGAGTTACATGTAAACCGATATGATGTTCCCACTAATACCGGTATATAAATAATCATCAATCATTAGAGCCTGTTCTGATCCATCACAAAGTCTTCCGGGAATCTAGCTAAGCTGCCTAAAATTATCTTCTTACAGAGATTTAATGGAATATATTCACAAAAGTGCTATAAAAGGGAAGGTGATACTACTAGGAGATTTCAATCTACCAGATATTAGAAACATGAAAGCAGACAAAAGCCTGTGTGACCTATCTAGTCTACCAATCCACAGCAATTATTCATCTTTACAGTCCCTACAACTCCCTCAGACATCCTCTGCTTATCCCATGCTTTTTTGATTTCAGATATTGTCCTTGTCTCCACGACTCTGTAGATAAAGAAATATTTCTTTAGATCTCTCCTGAGTCTACCCCTTTTAACCCTCATCTCATGACCCCTCATTCTACAGCTGCCTTTCCTCTGAGAGAAGCTCACCTCCTCTGCATGGAAATTTTGGACAGTATTTAAATGTCTCTATCATATCTCTTCTATCCCACTTTTCCTCTAGAATATACAATATTTAATCTTTTAGTCTATCCCCATATGCTTTAGAATGAAGACCACTGACCATTTTGGTAGCCACCCTCTGGACTGAATCCATCCTGTTTATATTCTCGAGAAGGTGCGGTCTCCAAAATTGTACGCAGTACTCCAAATGAGGTCTCACCAGGGACTTATACAGGGGCAATGTCACCAACCTTGGTCTCAGCCCTGCAAATTAGAGATTCATGGGAAAACAGGGTTATCCTCATTGATTTCTAAAGTGGTAGAAAGCCCACAAATACATCCCATGTAGACAGTCTTGTATGGTAAACATCACAGTTTCAAAAAAAGATTTTTCGAGGTGGAGGAAAAATGTTAAACACTTGTGACCAAATTTGCTCCTGCTTTTCAGAGCATTAAGGGCCTGATTTTCAAAAGCATTTACACATGTAAAACTGAGAGTTATATGTGTAAATGCCCTTTACCCGTGTAAGTGGGCTTTTGAAAACTGCTACAATAGTATGATATATTTGCGTGCATAACTTTTTTGAAAATTCACCTGAAAGTAAGTACCTTGGGGAAAGTTATTTTTATAAACGTCATTGTGAAGCTTGCCAGTTTGGTGTACTTTGATTTTATTATCAAAATTGAGTTCCACCAATAACAGAAGCAATTATAAATTGTGACCTCTCTTAAATGACTTTTAACCCCATTTCTAATAGTGGTAGCACCAGGTCATAAAGTGGATCCTTAGGGAGTCATTTTCTATAGCTTTCGCACACGAAAAGGGACTTTTCGCATGCAATAGCTAGATCAGGGCATAGTCGGCACTGGAAGGGAAGAGTCGGGGAGGTACCGGGGCGAACGCGGCGAAGACAGCGAAAAGGCAAGGCCCCATATCGCCGCCAGTAGCACCACCTTTCACGGTGGCGCTACTGGTTTGCGAAAGCCGGCAGCGATAACACCGCGGTGGTGCGATCGCTGCTGGCTTTCGCGGGTCCACCCCGCGCGATTCACTAAGGCCTGCGATTTTAGAAAATCCAGGCCTTAGGGCCTCATTTTCAAAGCACTTTACCGGGTGCGATAAATATGCAAATTAGTCATTTGGTATTCAGGGGGCGGAGTTGGGGCAGAGCATATGTAAAGCGGGAACCTGTGTATCGTGTGCAGGGGGAGGGGGGGAGAGGGAGAGAGGGAGAGAGAGAGAGAGAGAGAACCTTACTATAGTGCCTATGCCCTACATAGGTATTTGAATCCCTATGGGAGGGCTACCTACTAACTCGGGGTGGGGATTAGGTATGAGCGTCGGGGGTTGGGGGCCACTTTTGCATTCCACATGAGACCTACGGACAGAACAGTGGTCTCTAGTGCAGATTTGCTGGCCGTCGGAGTGAGGACGCTCACACCAAGAAGTGGTTTGGGCAACGTTCTCTCTACCTAGCTTGATGGACACTCTACCTGGGCAACAACATGCTAGGTGGAGAGAATGTTGGCCAAATCTCCGCTTGGAGTGAGCGTCCTCACTCCGACGGCCAGCAAATCTGCACTAGAGACCACTGTTCTGTCCGTAGGTCTCATGTGGAATGCAAAAGTGGCCCCCAACCCCCGACGCTCATACCTAATCCCCACCCCGAGTTAGTAGGTAGCCCTCCCATAGGGATTCAAATACCTATGTAGGGCATAGGCACTATAGTAAGGTTCTCTCTCTCTCTCTCTCTCTCTCTCTCTCTCTCTCTCTCTCTCTCTCTCTCTCTCTCTCCTCTCTCTCTCTCTCTCTCTCTCTCTCTCTCTGGGACTATCTCCAAAATGTGGCAAATATTGTGCACCACAATAAATGAAACTGGCAAGGCCCTTAGTTTGGTACCTTTGTAAATAAGCTGTTGTGTTGTTGTTGTCCCGAGTCTAAAAAACACATAGTGATGGATGAATACTGTCCAGATGATGATGAAGGTGTATTTGAAAAGGGTAGTTGATTTTTGTGTGGAGGATAAGAAGTTTTGAGTGTAACATCGTCTCCTGAAGAGTCCGAGGATGACTGTGCAAAGGACACTGTCTCTTTTGGTGTGCGAGTAGTGGCCATCCATTGGTAGACATATTCCTTCTTATAATCAAACTCGTCCCTTTGAAACTTTTTATATTTTACTGCCTTCAGATCATGTTTGAATTTATTTAAATTGTCCTCAAATTCTAAACGCTGCTGTTCAGAGTTCAAGCGGAGAACAATTCTTGATAGCTTCAACTATACTACAAACAAACTTCGAAATTTCCGTATCTGGACCTGCTTTAATAACTTCTATCCCAGTCACCTTATTGATTCTGATCCTCCCCCTTTCTCTCCTCTGTTTTTTTTTGTTTTTTTTTTTTAAACAGAAGCCCTAAAACACAATATTTCATAGAAGATTTAACACACAATCTATACACTGTACAACAGATAGAATAAAACATTTATACTTACAAATTATTTTTGTTTTTTCTGAAGATTATTTACATACTTACATAATCTCTCAGATCAGTCTAATGTCAGGGCCAGAATCCTTTATATTTGGATTTTGTGTTTGAATTTTCATATACAAAGAAACTTAAAAAACAACAAGAGAAAAATACTGGTTCTGACATGCTTTCTTAATATAAAATTCTAAACAGTATTGCTGAAAAATAGAGAAATTTTGTTTAGAAAATAGCTGTGGGAAAAATATTAAAACACAAACAATAAAAATATAATTGCCATAAAAAGGATTCCTTAATAAATCTCTGCCTTTTTATTATCTTCTCCACATGGGTCTTTCCTATTCCCTCTTTCCTCTCTGCTTGTTCATCTGAGGAGACTGGAGGATAGCCAGTAAAACTGTATACCATGCATTTTACTATTAAGCAGCAGTTTTGCTTGCTGTAACTGGATATCAGCGGGAGCTGACAAGTCTTAGCTGTATGAGTTACTGAAGCTAATATCAGTTTGACGTTTATAATCAGTATATGCTATAAATATACCATAACTACTCAGCCTTTTGGCCAGGAACCAAGCAGAGGCTCAGAGCCATGATCTGAGGCTAGGACCTTGTACAACACGGTGATAAATATTCCAGAGAGATAGCCATGTTGGTATAATACAGGGAGGGGGTTAACATCCTGCCATTTGATTTCACAGCAGCATGACGGAGGAATGATTATTGCAAAAGCAGTAAGATTAAACCTCCTGTTAGAAATAATAGTAATAATCTATATACATAAACCCGGACTTTCAATTCCCTGTGCGTGTAAAATCCAGGCTTTACGCGCATGGCCGGGCCTTGCCCACGCTGAGCCAATTTTCGAAGGGGCCCGGCCACGCTTGCAAAGCCTAGTATGCATTTAAGTGCCAGGCTTCTTGGAAGGGGTGGGCAGGGGGCGGGAAGGAGGCAAGGAATGCAAATTTCATCAACACAGTTTGCATGTTTTAGCAACAATGTAGGCAAGCTTTGGGCCTCATTTTCTAAAGTATCACAGGCCTGCGATACTTTAGAAAATTGTGCTAATGGGGGGCGGGGGGTTGAAGCGGGGGGCGGTCCTGCGCTAGCCGGCAGCGATCGCACCACTGCGGTGTGATCGCTGCCAGTTTCGCACCCAATAGCGCCACCATAGAAGGTGTAGTAATTGGGCGCGAAGTAGGAGGCAAAAAGGCCCTTACCTTTTCGCCGCCCGCAGCGTCTTTGCAGAGTTGGCCCCGGTGATGCCCCGACTCCTCCTTTTCCGGGGCCGACTCTGCCCCGATTTAAGTAGCGCAGGTGTGCGCTACCTTCGCAAGCTTCACAAGCCTGCGATAGCCTTGGAAAATAAGGCCCTTTGGTGGCAAGGCATATGCACTGAATATACACACTGTGGCCATATAATGTGTGCTTTCGTGCTTATGTACGCAAAACATGGTGGTACAGTACACCAGCTGTTCTCAAGACCTAAGTGTGCTGTAGAGCAAACAAATGTGTGCTCTACAGTTGGAGATTGTGTGCTGTGAAGGACAGGCATGGGTGTTGTTGGGTAAAGAGGCATGTTGCTGAGGATAGACTCATGCTGTTGGAGACAGGTACGCATGCTGTTGGGGAACTATCACACACGCTGTTCAGGAATCGACATAGCTGAACACACTGTTGGGAAACAGTGCATGGACTATTGCAGAACCTGTGTGCTCTCTCACCAGCTGCAAACCATCCTACCTTCTGTGTCCACGGCACAGAAAAAGGAGTTGTTGAAGGTAGGGGGTGCGAAGGTTAGGGGAGTGAGGGGTATATGCTTGGATGCCATTTTATCCCATTATTTTTGCTGGTCACTTTCACTAGCATCCTATATTTTTTGTTTGTTTATTTATAAAAATACTTATACACTGCTTTCTTGATCATACAAAGCAGCATGGAACCAATAAAAGTACATACATATGGGAATGGGATGGACACACATGCAGTGTAAAAGTGATCAGTGACTGCTTTGAGGCCAGGCTTAAGCAGTCTAAACCAGCCATAGAGACTGAATGGACATTTTAGCCACCTGAAAGTTGTAAGTGCTGTCACAACCAGTGTACTTTTGGTCATATAGAAAAGTAGCTTGGGGTCATTTTGGAGGCATGGTTGAAAATAATTTAAAAAAATGTACATAGTTATGCTGATATGTATACTGTTAGAAAAAAACTGAAAGGCGCAGCTACAAAAGTAAAAAATGTCCAAGAGGCGTGGTCATTGTTAAAAAATACCATTCTAGAAGCACAGTCCAGATGTATTCCACACATTAAGAAAGGTGGAAAGAAGGCAAAACGATTACCGGCATGGTTAAAAGGGGAGGTGAAAGAAGCTATTTTAGCCAAAAGATCTTCATTCAAAAATTGGAAGAAGGATCCAACAGAAGAAAATAGGATAAAGCATAAACATTGGCAAGTTAAATGTAAGACATTGATAAGACAGGCTAAGAGAGAATTTGAAAAGAAGTTGGCTGTAGAGGCAAAAACTCACAGTAAAAACTTTTTAAAATATATCCGAAGCAGAAAGCCTGTGAGAGAGTCAGTTGGACCGTTAGATGATCGAGGGGTTAAAGGGGCACTTAGAGAAGATAAGGCCATCGCGGAAAGATTAAATGATTTCTTTGCTTCGGTGTTTACTGAAGAGGATGTTGGGGAGGTACCCGTAGTGGAGAAGGTTTTCATGGGCAATGATTCAGATGGACTGAATCAAATCACGGTCAACCTAGAAGATGTGGTAGGCCTGATTGACAAACTGAAGAGTAGTAAATCACCTGGACCGGATGGTATACACCCCAGAGTTCTGAAGGAACTAAAATATGAAATTTCAGACGTATTAGTAAAAATTTGTAACTTATCATTAAAATCATCCATTGTACCTGAAGACTGGAGGATAGCAAATGTAACCCCAATATTTAAAAAGGGCTCCAGGGGCGATTCGGGAAACTACAGACCGGTTAGCCTGACTTCAGTGACAGGAAAAATAGTGGAAAGTGTTCTAAACATCAAAATCACAGAACATATAGAAAGACATGTTTAATGGAACAAAGTCAGCATGGCTTTACCCAGGGCAAGTCTTGCCTCACAAATCTGCTTCACTTTTTTGAAGGAGTTAATAAACATGTGGATAAAGGTGAACCGATAGATATAGTATACTTGGATTTTCAGAAGGTGTTTGACAAAGTTCCTCATGAGAGGCTTCTAGGAAAAGAAAAAAGTCATGGGATAGGTGGCGATGTCCTTTCGTGGATTGCAAACTGACTAAAAGACAGGAAACAGAGAGTAGGATTAAATGGGCAATTTTCTCAGTGGAAGGGAGTGGACAGTGGAGTGCCTCAGGGATCTGTATTGGGACCCTTACTTTTCAATATATTTATAAATGATCTGGAAAGAAATACGACGAGTGAGATAATCAAATTTGCAGATGACACAAAATTGTTCAGAGTAGTTAAATCACAAGCAGATTGTGATAAATTGCAGGAAGACCTTGTGAGACTGGAAAATTGGGCATTCAAATGGCAGATGAAATTTAATGTGGATAAGTGCAAGGTGATGCATATAGGGAAAAATAACCCATGCTATAATTACACAATGTTGGGTTCCATATTAGGTGCTACAACCCAAGAAAGAGATCTAGGTGTCATAGTGGATAACACATTGAAATTGTCGGTACAGTGTGCTGCAGCAGTCAAAAAAGCAAACAGAATGTTGGGAATTATTAGAAAGGGAATGGTGAATAAAACGGAAAATATCATAATGCCTCTGTATCGCTCCATGGTGAGACCGCACCTTGAATACTGTGTACAATTCTGGTCGCCGCATCTCAAAAAAAGATATAATTGCGATGGAGAAGGTACAGAGAAGGGCTACCAAAATGGTAAGGGGAATGGAACAACTCCCCTATGAGGAAAGACTAAAGAGGTTAGGACTTTTCAGCTTGGAGAAGAGACGACTGAGGGGGGATATGATAGAGGTGTTTAAAATCATGAGAGGTCTAGAACGGGGAGATGTGAATCGGTTATTTACTCTTTCAGATAGTAGAAAGACTAGGGGGCACTCCATGAAGTTAGCATGGGGCACATTTAAAACTAATTGGAGAAAGTTCTTTTTTACTCAACGCACAATTAAACTCTGGAATTTGTTGCCAGAGGATGTGGTGGGTGCAGTTAGTATAGCTGTGTTATAAAAAAGGATTGGATAAGTTGTTGGAGGAGAAGTCCATTACCTGCTATTAAGTTCACTTAGAGAATAGCCACTGCCATTAGCAATGGTAACATGGAATAGACTTAGTTTTTGGGTACTTGCCAGGTTCTTATGGCCTGGATTGGCCACTGTTGGAAACTGGATGCTGGGCTTGATGGACCCTTGGTCTGACCCAGTATGGCATTTTCTTATGTTCTTATGTTCTTATAGGTGGTACTTTTAGCAACGTAAGAAGCTGATAGGCAAACACAATGTGAGTGGGTATCTAGTGTTTCAATATTGGCTGTATTTGTATAGCTTGAAGAGAATGTGCCTACATTTCTAGTTAGGAATCCTGGTGAAAATGTAACCTGATTGTTATGGTTTGTGGGCCCCTTGGCCGACGGGAGCGATGGAACCACCCACAGGGAGGAGCCCTGCAATTCTCACCGTCGGGAGGCGAGGTCTCTGCAGATGTCAGACACAGCTGTGGAATAGAGTCTTTATTAGAGAGAGAGAGAGAGAGAGAGAGAGAGAAACTGCTCGAGGAGCGGGTAGTGCAGGAGAAAATACAGAGTCTGTGTAGTGGGGTATACCCAGAGGGAATACCTAGTAGTAGCAATCCAGTAATGGTCCACAGAGCGGTGTACAACGAAGAGGTCTCCTAGAAGAGATGGCTTGATAGTGGCCTGCAGTGCAGGGTACACCAACAGGGTCCTCACTTAGAGGTGGTATGGTAGTGGCCCACAACGCGGGGTATGCCGATGAGGATTCCCACGGAGCATGATATGGCGGAGGTCCGTAATGTAAGGTGCACACAGGAGAGTTCCAAGAAGCAGAACACGGTAGTGGCCCGCAGCGCGGGGTACATCGGAGAGCAGTAGTAATCTGAAGAGCGAAGGTACTCACAGCAGGAAGCATTCCAGCAGAGGCCCCGGGAAACAGGGTAGAGCAATGGCCCAAGACAGAAGGCCCTCCGAGGAGCGGGTACCCAAAGGATCATACGCAAAGGTAGACTGGAACGGAAGTCCATAGAGTAAGGTGCAGAATCAGCAATGAGGGAACACGGAGGCAAGATGGTGGTCGGCAGCGCCCACGCCATCCCAGGGAAGCCAGGCAGGTCAGCGGTAGCTGGCGGAGGCCGCCACTCTCCCCAATGGAGTCAGTGCAGAGAAGAAAGAGGTGAGCATAAGTGGTCGCAGATGTCTGTGACCGATGGGCGTAACACTGATATGCTGATATTTCACCATGCCTAAGTGTGTTTCTTCTATTTTTAGTTTCCTTTGAATAATCATAGTAATAGTTTATACAGTAAACCATTGTGTGTTAGTAGGACATGGTAGGATTTCTAATGCTATAATATATGACTGAATATGCAAAAAGAACTATTATATCCAGAAATCAAATACTCTAAATATTTCAGAAAAAATCTCAATCCAAAAGCTCAAACTGCTTATTCATTTCTTGTACTTATACTTCATAATTTAATACCATCCTCCACAATTTAAGCATTCATACCAACCACATACACCCCAGTCACACTTCACTAAAAACTCACAATACAAATATCACAATTATAAAAAAAATCCTCAGTAATCCTTAATCAATTTTGTCACCCACAATGCTTATAATAGCATTAATTTTTAAGCCCACAAAGATACTGCTTTTAACCTTATTCACCGATCCAGCAAAGGCCTAAGTGTCACCTAATAAAAGGCTTCATCAGGAGAACATTTTGTTATCAAATGTTCTTAAATTCATTTTGGGTGACATGGCAGCATTGAAAGTCCATTCATAAATCTTAAACACGAAGTTCTTTTCACTTTCCCTGGCTCCGGCTCAACTTGATCCGTTCAGATCGATCCTATCCAATTCATCTTGCTTCTGATACAATGTCCCATTTGTGCATTCTAATGGTTTAACGTGTAACGCCAAAGGTCTCCAAAAGCATATATACATTCCTGTAGCTGTGAAGATTCTTGTTAAGCAGCGTTTAATAACCCAATGGACTGACATGAGAATCTGAATCAGTGCTAGGAGCTGAGGACCAGAAGGCTGGGTTCCTTGTGAGGGATGTCACCCTGCACCCCTCAGGGAGTTTTAGCAGGGGTATTGGTGACTGTAAAAGCAGTGTGCATATCTGTCTGCCAGCCCCAGGCAGCGCAGAAGTAGGTGGCTGACTCCTTCTCCGAAGGGTTTGTAATAGTCAAGGTGCAGGTGCTTTTGCCCATACTCTTCTTGGCAGAAAACTTCTGACTGAATTTGTCATCGGACCGACTCTGTCCTGCTGAATGGTAATACAAAATCCATTCCAGAGCTCTCCCTTCCTGCATCCGATACCAGTGGGTATATATCTCTGCCATGACACCTCCTTCCATCCTGCAGTCAATGCGGGCAGTCCTGCCCACTGGTTTGGTCAGGGATCTTTCAGGCTGGACCAGGCGGAAGCCGCTGCAGGGACCTGCAACAGCAGATAAACCGGCATCAGTGTCATCTATTGTAAAGGAAGAGCAAGTAAAACGCTGCATCTTACCTGCTAGAAAAAACCGTGACCCCAACTAAAGAGAGAAGCATGACGACTCCACCCCGGGCAGCTGCTCCTTAGCGGGAGGTGAGTTATAGACTGATCCAAGCCTGATTGCTGTGCTGTATAATTTCATCTCCCTCGGCCACGTGTTTATCACGCCAGACTTCCTGGCAGCTGAGAGCTCTGAGCTCTCTCTCTCCAAAGCTGCTCCGCCTGGGGTGGAGATTTAGGACTGCGATAAAGTGGTCATTCCTTGCTCACCGGCGATGGAGCCAGGTATGCTGGAGGGACTCCCACATAAAAGAGACGTTTCTTCGAGTCCTCACAGTTGTATCACTTCAGAGAATGACCTTCCAGCTCAAGCTGATAGGGACAAGGAAAAGTAAGACTCAGACATTTTAAATGGAGAATCTCATAAATATTATAAACTTGCCTGCACTTTAATTCAAAGGGAGCATTCTGCAATTGAAAGTTTCCTGAAATTAAACGAATCTGACTTCAATGACAAATTAAAAGTTCACTAGTCTTAGCATAAATTTAACTTTTTAAAGCTAAAGTAGCATTCTTATTTATTACAATTATTTATTGTTATGAATCGGGGCAAATTATTGGCATGCATATATTTATCGGGTTAATAATAATACGGTATGTGCTAACCCAGTTGAGACAAAACGGTTTAATGTTTTCCAGCAATTGTAACCGAATGGGACGGGAGAACTTTAATTAGAAGACAAGTTAAGTCATGTTGAATTGTCTGAAATGGACTGCAGAACAGAGCTCCAAGATATTATAGCCGAGGTGAGCAAGACAAAAAACGCTTTTTGGCTGCGGGATGTTTTATGAGGCTGTGAATATGCTGAAAAAAAAAGCTGGCTAGTAAATGTAGAAGATCTAAAGGGCTGAAAGGTCGGAGTGTACGGTATACAGTATCTCAGGCTAAGGCACAGATCTGTGAATCCTGAAGATGTAGGTTGGAATACTTAGTGAATCAGAGCTACAGAAAAAAATGAGCAATTCTATACTACTACACAGCGTTTGGATAGGTTTGTAAATGCATAAAAATTAACCTGCCAATTATTATGGCTACTGGAAATTTATAGAGACCTTATAAACTCGGAATCGCTCTTCGTGTGTAAAGGGCTTTTTAAAATAAAATTTACTTTTTGCAGCAATTAAGTATAATCAGAATACTAGATAATAGCAGACTCCTGCAAAACACGTGCCTCCTTCCCCCTGTGTCCCCTGTACTACTATTGCCACTACCGCCTCCCTCCAACCTGCGGGGGCCAATCTACCTGTCATATCTGTTTCTGCCCAGGCAGCCACCAGAACCATATGGGCAAGACATCAGATAACACTGGTCCCCAATACACAGATGCCACTTGCAGGGACCTTAACTGTATCATTCAAAATTGACTGCGATATTGTTAAACTTGCCAAAAGTGATTTACGCAACACGCTCTTAATGCTGCCTTCCAGGTAGCAAGATATTTTCTCACAGATTTCCCCTTGTAAATACCAAACCACTTCTGGCACTTCAGTACCTGCAGATGAAATACCTGAGCACCTTATTATTCTTCTCCAGCATTCTCCATTCCATTTTTGCACAGCTGATCATGATAATGCCATATAGGGTCCCATGTGCAAAGGAGATACATTAGGAAGGTTATTATCAGTGATCGTCCAAATTTATCATACATAGTAAAACTGTCTATTGCATGCTATGCATTAAGCTAAATAGATGCATATGTGAGGCACACAAATAAATTCCTGCATGTGCATGAAGGATTACCATGGAATTTTAATATGCCTCTGATATTAATCACACACGTGTACTATATTCCATGCTCATGCTTTGTTATTTAACATGAAAGGTCCTGCTCTCTCCAGAAATGCATAAAATACTTTCTTCTGCAGGGCCTTGATGTCAGTACTTTGCAGGGGGAAGGACCTGAGCTGAGGGTAGCCCCCCAGGGATGAATTCATGATTTTGCCACCCCAAGGCATATCTGGTGCTTTTAGCACTCCGCCTCCAGTAAGGGTCTGTTACAGGTTTGCAGAAGGTTGCTCTCTCCTGAATGGGATTCAGCAGAGTTGGAAGGCGGCAAGTCTTAGCTAGCCTGCTGCCCCTAAATGTTTGCCACCCTAGACACAGGCAAAATGGGTGCCTATTGACAAATCCAAGGCTGGTAGCCCCCCAGCCCCCTCCCTTGTGTGTCTTACCCCATCTGTGGTCATAAATGGCACAGGGTGATCCCCAGTCACTCCTGCCCTGCCAATGCAGTAATACAAAATGGCACAGGCACCTTTTAGGAGTACAGCCAGGTCAGGCATGTCATTTTGGAGTAATGCACCACTTCTTGTTGACTTTTTTGACCACAGAAGGTGTAAAGATATGGAAGGAAGGGAGCAAGGTGTGCATATGTGACTTTTACCAGTTTGATTTGTTTGTTTTGATTATTTAAAAAAGAAAAAAAGCCCATAGTGAAAAAAAACAAAACAAAAAATGCACCAACAGCAAAATAAAATGGAATAAACTGCAATGAAAAAATCTTGTACAGTCCTACTGGCATTGGGATAATATAATGACCTTTGCCAAAGCAGGAAGATTAAACCATCATCTGTTACGCATGCTGTCTGCGGCAGACCCGTGGCACGGCCCTTTCACCTTTCTATACAGACTCCAGCTTCTGGTTCCTTCTCGCTAGTGGCAGTAGGCCACCAGCTTCGACCTCGGGCCGCCCCTGGTGCCTCCGGCTCTGCCTCAGTCCCCAGCATCTCAGGCCAAGATGCCATTGCTCTTCGGGTGTTTCCGCGTGGTCCGTGGAGAGATGCCACTACCTGCGCTGCACCCCTCCCTAGGTGCACGCGCACCACACTGATCCTCCTCCGCCCCGGATGATGATTTCAAACTCTTCAGTGTATTTAAGCTCAGGCCTTGCTCCATAGCATTGCCTTTGCAACAGGTCTCCTCACTACTTGAGTACTCGTTGCTGCTAGAGAATCGTCTCTACACTTTGTTCCTGACCCTCACTATTCCTGGTTCCTGTTCTCTTCATTTCTGCCCTGTCTATGTTTTTGGATGGACTGCACAGATATCAAATTTGCTTTGCCTAACTATGCTTCTGCCTATCCCCAGACCCAGACCTCCGCTACGCCTGACCACGCTTCTGCCTATCTTAAGTCCTATACCTCCGCTACGCCTGACCATCTCCAGACCTAGACCTCTGCTACATATGACTATGCTACTGCCTATCTCCAGACCCAGACCTCTACTACGCCTGACTACGCTTCTGCCTATCTCCAGACCCAGACCTCTGCTATGCCTGACTACACTACAGCCTATCTCCGGACCTTGACCATTGCCTTGATTGACTATCGCTATCGACTTCTATATGATCAGATCTCAGCATTGCTTGCTACGACCTCCGCTTTGTTGCTGGCCCTGATCCAAGCCTGTCATTGACGACTCTCCTAGCCTACTCACTGGACATGGACTTATTAGGCTTTGGCCTACCTTTGCTCGAGCACCTTCAGCCAACCTCAGTTTCATTGGCGCCCGAGTTCCAGTACCTTACCCAGTCCAGAGTAAGACTACACCATCTACCATCTGCTGTCTTTGGGCTGAACCAACCACTCTTGATAATCAACTCGAGGCCCACCAAAGTCCTGCCAGCCCCGGCATCCAAAGGCTCAACCCATGGGGAATGAGGGCTGGTATAGGTGAAGCTCCAGCGGCCTCTGCCTATCAGCCCACTCCACCTGCCGACGGTGGGGACCCGTAGGTCCTCACCTACGAGTTGCATCAACCCCACCTCGGCCCAAGGATCCAACTCCGATGCAACAACATCATCATCATATACTATTATATGCAGGTTGGACTGGGATGGGAAAGTACAGTGAAAAGGTAAGTCTATAATGCTTCAAGCAGTAGTAGTCTGATGATTATGGGGGTAAGGTTTCCAAGGGTGATACCCTTCGGTAACCCTTCAGTAAGCAAAGGGTAAGATGTCTAAAAGAGCCATATCACTTAAGTGGGCTTTTAGCCACCTGAAAGTCTGCCTGTACTGTCAACAAGCCTACTTCTGGCTGCATTGAGGTGAAGATTACCAAGACATTTTGGAGACATGACTATAAATTACACATGTGCACACAATTTAAAATAATTTAAAATAAAGTGACCCTATTATTTTACATGGGGGTAAGTGTATGGTGTACTTTTGACCACAGAACAAACACAGTGTGAGTGGGTACCTTGTGGTTGAATATTGGCTGGATGGGTGCAGGCTGAAGAGAATTTGCCCCTAGTTAGGAGCCACATTGAAAATGGGTTCTTATATACTGACCTTTAACATGAGTCTGTTTCTTCTATGTTTAGTGTCCTTGAAATAGTATAAGATAACATGTATTCGCCGTATATTAGCAGGAGACAGGACTCTTCCACTACTACCACATGCGCCTACATATAAATAAATAATGCTATAAAAGGACCAAAAATATAGGCCCTTATTTGATGTCTAGAACAAAGAATTCCAGACTGAAGCTGAAAATCCAGTTCTGTTCTTATACCTTATCCTAAGAATATGATGCCATTCCTCACTTTGAACGTATATCATGAAGTATATTTTGAATTTTATTTTTGACATTCCTGTACCTGTGAAGATTCTTGTTAAGCAGCATTTAATAATCCAATAGACTGACATGAGAATCAGTGCTAGGAGCCGAAGAACATAGGGCGGGGTCCCTTGTGAGTGACATCAATGTATCGCGATCCCCCACGAATACAACATATTATCCATTCCATACTTTTGGCACGCTCGCAGTAATTTGCTAGCGGCCATTTGAAATAGGAGAATGCCATTTGGGTGTATCCATAGCCAAAAACCAGCCCTTTCCTGTGAGTCATCAGTGACCTCACAGCTCTGTCAGAGTGGGTCAGACAGGTTGGCAAGGAGACCAGAATGCAACATATCAGCGGTAAAAATTTTTGCAATGCAGCCAATCGCACTCTCACTCTGTGGTCAGTGATGCTTTTGCTGAAGACCCAGCACTCTATATACTTAAGCACACAGTGAGCCACTCACTTTCTTTGCAGGGGTGGTGTGGGGAGGTGGTCTGCGGAAGGTGGCTGCACTCAGAGCTAGTTTGAGTTCTCAAATCTGTATTCATATTCAATTGCTAGCTAGCTACTTTGATAGAAAAAGATATTTGTTCTGCATTTGGCTGCAGTGCCAGCTATCCCTGTTTTTTTTTTTTAAGCACTTTTTTTTAGTTGATCTAAGATGGTCTCTCTGTGCCATGGCGAGAAGCTGCTAGCACTAGCAGTGGCATTTTGCTGCTTAATTCACCCCCTGGGGTAGGTTGCAAGCACCATTTGGGTGTTGTGGGTGGGAGAGATATATTCAATTTCTAGCTAATTTGCTAGAATTTCCATTGAAAAATATATTTCATTGATTTTCCTGCTGTGCTAATTCTGGCTTTTTTTGTTAAATGTATTTTTAATTGAACTCAGTCTCTCTGTGCTCTTTTAATCCAAGAAGGCAGTGCACTGGGCATCAGTGCCAGTGGGCACTGGGTAGTTTTGCAGACTCAAGTATATTGGGATAGTGGGTATCTGTGAAGCCAAATCCCCAGTAGGTCTCTTTTGTAGTTACAAGCTCGGTGTGTGCACACACATTACATTAGTGCACATCAAGGCACTGTGCCTGTGGGCAGCCAGTTTTGCAGACTCAAGTATATTGGGACAGAGGTGGTCTGTAAAGCCAAATCCCCAGTGGGCCTCTTTTGGAAATAATTCTTTCAATTGAAATCCCTAGTAGGCAGTGACATTAAGCCATAATGTTAGGGAAAGCTAGATATGGTTGGGTGATTGGGACTGGGAGAGGAGACACCTCAAAAGGGAGTACCAGTCCCCCATTAAAGTTAAAAAGGGACCTGTTGCAATCTAAACTCTTTGGAAGGGCAGGCAGTTCCATCCGGAAAAAAATGAAATCTAAACATGATGCATCACCACCACCTGTTTCTGCCCCTGTAGTTTTGGATGTGAGGGAAGGGGAGGCTGAGTCATGCAAGACAAAATGTCGACACCCAAAAGCAGCAGTGGGACAGCAGTCTCAACTTAGCGTTAACAATGTAGTGCAGGCACTGTTTGCTTCCATTGAAGAATCATCTTGTGTGGGATTCTCATCAGAAATGGAAGAAGTAATAGCTGGCAAAGTTTTAGGAGGATTTGTTAGTCCTGTCTTAGCCTCCACTTCAGTGCAGCAGTGGAGAGATGAAACTGATGATGATGAGGAGGAAGAGCAGTCAGCGCAGGCACAGGGACTGATGCCCCTGGCATTACTTCTCAGGGTGCACCCACTACTTCAGCTCCAGTGCCAGCATCCACCTCCAAGGCTATACAGAAGGGAGGATCACGAAAGACATCTGCGATCTGGAGCCACTTTAGAGTGATGGAGGACCCGCGTTTTGCTCGGTATAATTACTGTGGCAGGGCTATTAGCAGAGGCAAGCAAATGGGACATCTATCTAATTTTGGCATGACACATCTTATGAAGAGGCAACACCCAACAACAGTACTGCCATCTGGGGATGGTGGCAGTACCAGTCAGGGGACCCCTTTCCAAGCAGCGTAAAGTGGTTGAAAAGGAGCAGAGTCACCCCACACCCTCAGCCCCTTCTAGCAGTCAGGTGGCAGAAGCGACAACCCACCATAGAGGAAATGGGGTGGAGTGCGGTAACACTATCCCGGGGTAGGAGGCAGGCAGCCTCAAAAGTTGTAACTAGGAGCATTGGGGAAATGATTGCCCTTGATGACCAGCCCTTGCAGATAGTGGAGAATGTGAGTTTCAAGCATTTTCTGAAAGTCGTACTTCCAAATTACAAAGTCCCCTCCAGAACCACATTTAGCAGAAAGGTTATCCCCAGCCTGTACAAGCAGTGTCGCAGTCGAATCCAAGTGCTGCTAGCTAAGGCAAAGGTGAGTGTGCATTTCACCTGCGATATCTGGACCGCCATGAATGCTGCACACTCTTACCTCTCCCTGACAGAACACTGGTGGGACCTGGCTGAGTCAGGGGCAGGCAGCAGCTCTATTAGTGAACAAGTATCAGGGTGGAGGTGGGCTTTACTGTACACCCACCTGACGGACCACGCCCATACTGCAGCCAATATTCTAGCATGCATCAGAGAGATGCTAGAGGGCTGGAAATTACACCAGCGAGACAGGAATCCTCAGGCACGGTTCTTTGTCACAGACAATGGTTCAAACATGGTAAAGGCACGTTATTGTTTGTAAGGTTTTGGGTGGACCCTTGGACACCTGTGGCAGATGACCACGCCCACAGGGGGAAGTCCCGTGAGGGGCCACAGGTCAGGTTCAGCTTCAGGACACACAACACAGAATTATCTTTTATTAAACAGAGTTTTGAAGCCACCAGAGGTGGCAGTAGTGAGTAGAGATGAAGCCCAGCTGGGCTTGTAGTCCCTCAGGACACTGGAACATCGATCCCTCAATGGCTGTGCTGCTTTGTCTCTGCTCGGGGAGTTTTAGCAGAGGTTTTGGTAACTCTAAATCAGTGTGTCTCTCCCAGGCAGCAAAGAACTAGGTGGCTGACTCCTTCTCCAAAGGGTTTGCAGTAATCCAGGTGTAAGTGACCTTACTCTTCCAAGCAGAAAACTTCTGATAGTATTTGTAATGAGTCTGATGATGCAAAATCCACTCTAGGTCTTTCCCTTCCTGCAACCAATACCAGTGCATATCTGCATTTACTATGTCACCACCTTACATCTTTCAGTTAATGCGGGCAGTCCTCCCCACTGGCCTGGTGAGGGATCTATCAGAATGGCTCAAGCGAAAGCTGCTGCAGGTACCTGCAACAGCAGATAAACTGGCATTAGTGCCATCTACTGTAATGGTAGAGGAAATAGAATACTTATAGGGTGACTGCATCTTACCTGCTAGAAAAAATGTGACCCTCAACCAGGAGAGAATCATGATGTCTCCACACCTTAAACCATAAAATGGCTGGTTATAAAAGGACATGAGTAACCAATCCCTGCTCTCCTAGGTGGAATGAGACCAAGAAGGGATGGATAACTCAAGATATTTTAGAAAAAGGGAAATGAAACTAAGGCATATGGTAACAGACTCGGGGGGGGGGTATGATCACATCCTCCCCTCCCCACAACAAAAAATTGTGTTTAGAGGAAGGACATTGAGTTATTCACAATTTTTTTCCCATGAACACATATAAACACATAGGGGCAGATTCTCAAAGGGTTACGCGCTTAACATATGCGTGTAACCCCGAAAACCTGCCCCTGTGTGCACCGAGCCTATCTTGCATAGGCTTAGTGGCGCATGCAAAAAGGGGCTTGCAAAAAGGGGCAGGGCATGTGCACCATTTTCCGCTGTGCCAGGGATCGCGGACCAGGGACCGTCGGCTGGCGCTCGTAAGCTAACTTCTCCGACAAAGGTAAGGGGGGGTTTAGGTAGGGCTGGGGGGTGGGTTAGGGAGAGGAAGGGAGGGGAAGGTGGGGGAGGCGGAATGGAGGAAGGCTGTGCGGCTCGGCGCATGCAAGTTGCACAATTGTGCACCCCCTTGCGCACGCCGACCCTGGATTTTATAACATGCACGCGGCTGTTTCACTGGGTTGCATGAAGAAATCCTCGCCCGCACGCAGGTTTTAAGATCTGCCCCATAAGGAAGAGGGTGTAGTATTACATCTTACCACCAGGGTGCATGCTATCCCTGTGGAAACTATGGCCAGCATAGTACTAAGATATGATGATCTTACTTAAATCCAAGAAACATATAGAAAATACACATCAATACATTTACAAAATCCAAGGATCCTTTTTCTGTAAATAGAATAACAAAGTTAATTGAGTTGGAAACCAACACTGCCACTGCTGGCAACCAGATGGTGCTGCCACCACCAATAGGGTTGAAATGGATTCTCTCATGATCCATGGCACTGCAAGAAACATTCAGGACAATAGTAGATATCACATGTCTCCCCTAGTTCCATTTTTGCCAGCAAGAGTCATAGGAGAGCTTCCTAATTTCATTAGGTGTTCCTAATGGGGGAGCACTGAATTCATCCAAATACTTAAGAACATAAGAAATTGCCATGGGGGGGAAGGAGAGTGGAGAGAGACCCCGAGGAGGTTTGCAATTACAGCACCTGCTAATTCCAGCTGACAGAGGGTGAGGACGCATCCAGGCCCGACAGGAGCTGCCGCTGACGTCACCTGAAGGGGACAGTAGGCTTTAAAACCGCCCCTTCCTGCAACCAGAATTCGGGGGAAGGAGAGTGGAGAGAGACCCCGAGGAGGTTTGCAATTACAGCACCTGCTAATTCCAGCTGACAGAGGGTGAGGACGCATCCAGGCCTGACAGGAGCTGCCGCTGACGTCACCTGAAGGGGACGGTAGGCTTTAAAACCACCCCTTCCTGCAACCAGAATTCGGGGGAAGGAGAGTGGAGAGAGACCCCGAGGAGGTTTGCAATTACAGCACCTGCTAATTCCAGCTGACAGAGGGTGAGGATGCATCCAGGCCCGACAGGAGCTGCCGCTGACGTCACCTGAAGGGGACGGTAGGCTTTAAAACCGCCCCTTCCTGCGGCGCGCAGCTGTTGCCGGCGCGCTGCCGAAGCCGCGCGTGCCAAAGGGGCGCGCGGCTTTGTGTTTTCCATCAGGTTTGCGGAACTGTTCCTCTGTTTATCTGGACTTTGTGAGTAACAAGATTCTTTTCATTACTTAATCTCTCTTCCGCTCTCTGAATACCCCCGTAAAGCAATCCATGTATATTTGTTAATAGATCTAAAGATATCTGAAGCGGAACTCCCTTGATTGAATTAGTAATACATATGCCTCATTCTAAAAGGAAGGCGAGGATCAGGGAACTAGCTTCTAGTACCCCAGCCTCAGATATCCTACAACCCAAAATCGAGGGTTTTATGCTTCCGACAGTGGTTACTCCAGCTCCGTGGCAGTCCTTGGCCTTTGATCTAGAGGAACGACTGGATCAATCGCCGGACACACAAATCACCTTAAGTCCCGGAGCTCCGTCTACCCCCCCTTTTCCTTCAGAAGTATTGTTCCCGGAATCCGGTGCAGAAGGGTTCACGGAGGGCTTAATACAGGGGGATAGAAATTTGATTCCCCTTGTAGTTAAAGCCTCTACTCCTAGAGAGAAAAAAGAGACATCGGGGGAATTGGGAAGTGCTACTGAAAATCAAGGATCTGAGTTAAATCTACTGCGCCCTGCTATTCCTAAGCCTACCAAAATTACAATGGACTCAATATGGACTGCGATAATGGTTTTAGAAAAATCGGTATCCTCACTAGTAGATGTTACTTCTAGCTTGGTGGGAAAATCTGTGCCTATGGAATCTAATATTGCCTTAAATATGAAAAACATAGTTCAATTAGATCAGAAGGTTATGATATCATTCATAATTCTGGTTCAGAACTGTGGCTTATTCAGCCATTCCCAGAATCATCAGAGGGCTGATTCATACTGACACTGTTGAAATATAGTGAAATTCTAATCATCAGACTCAAAGAAGGTGAAAGATCTGGAAACTTGTAGGCTCTGCAAAGCCTATAATTACAGGCCAGGAAGGCATCAATGACCATGTTTGCACCACAATACAGGGAAGCTGGGTCCAGGATGCAGGCTTTTGTCTTACAAATGCATATCTCAACGGACAGGAGCCAGGTGAAACGATTCTTCTTTTAAAGTTACAGTTTTAATTAAATCTTGGTGCCAAGAAACGGAATTCAGGCCTAACTCCTATTGAAGCCACAGACTTGCGATTTGTTTACACAACAAAGAATATCAAGAGAAGAACAGAAGAACACAGTGCATCAAAGCCAGGGTGATAAAGGAACTTTTATGGTGGAAGGGTGGTTTCAGGGAAGACAAGTAAATAGTATGATTTTTACAAATGAATGGAGGATGTCCTCACAAGCATTTCCTATACATGATAGATTGTCATGACAACAGCATCATGTGTTTTTGTAAATGAGGTTGTGGGCAGTTACATGATTCTGGAAACTTCGGTAGTGCTGTATTTTGATTATATAAGTCAGGGCATGTCATATATTCATTGAGATGCTAGTTATTACAGATAGAGGGCATATAGCAACTCCCAGGAACACTTGTCTTTGACTCTTCTTTAAAAAGCCAAAATAAATTAAATTTAAAAACCTCTTGCTGAGTTGAAGTGTTCTTGTTGCCCTGGCTGTGAGTCCAGAAATTATTGACAGTTACAACATTGCAGGAAAATCAAGTACAACTGATTAAGTCCGATATGATACAACAAAAAAAATTGGAAAATATAGAAAACTCCATTAGATATTTAAATCTTCGTATTCTAAATTTTCCAATATTAGAAAAGGTATCCCCTTTAGAAATGTTTAAAAAGTACATATTGGAAATGTTAAAGATCCCTAAAGAATTGATGCCTACACTAGCTAAAATATATATGACTAAGACGGTTTCGATAACACCCAAGGATGGTTTGCCAGTACCAGAGCTAGATCTAACACAATTCCTAGAAACATCTATGGAAGTAAAGATCAATCAGAGAGGAACCTTGTTTATACAATGTGTATTTGCCCAAGATAGAGAAATGATACTTAAAGCTTTTTTCCACAATAGGAAATTACTTTTCTTTGGTCAGTCCATATGGATCTTTCCGGATATTACCCGTTCCACTCAGGAACGTAGGAAAAAGTTTCTTACGATGCGTAATGAAGTAGTAGGTATGGGAGCGAAGTTTAGTCTTAGGTTCCCATGCCAATGCGTAGTGAATAGACAGGGTGTTAAAAATGTATACTTTGAACCTGAGTTACTGCGAAAATACATAGACTCTAGACCCTTGTGAAATTAGTTAGGCACTGTCCTGATTACGGTATATTTAAGTGATATGTAACACTAATATCTCTAGCACTATTATTTTCAGTTATAAAAACCTGTTTTCTTTGAACGCTCAGAATTGGAATTGCTTTTCGTTTCATTAATATTACATAGTAAATTTGCAGTTTAGTTGTTTTATCCAGTAAAAGTTTATTTCCTGTGCCAAGAAATTGGTATAATGTGATTTTGAAGGAACTGTAAAATTTACTTGTATTTTTCCTGAAATATACCTGTATTATTGGTAAAATTCTATAAATAAATAATTAAAAAAAAAAAAAAGAAAAAAAGAAATTGCCAGCATCAAGATGCTGGCGTTTCTTGGAGGTTTGGTGATGGCGTTCTTTTGTTGAAATACGAAAAGGTGAAGAAAAGTGAAAAAAATATATTCAAGCTCTTGTAAGATGATGTGAATTAAGAGTCGGGGATATCTTTTGTACGTCTGAGAGAAGTTAGCTGGGACGTTCAGATAAACAATTCCTTTGGATAACAGTTGAGGATATAAGCAGTAGGAGACTTTTCAGAAGCTCTCCTGAAGAAGCCTAAGGAAAGGCGAAACATGTTGAGAGGATGAAGATGTATTGAAGTTGTGGCGTTCTGGGAACGAAGAAGAACCTTGGTGGAATTGGACTCTTTCTGCTTATCAAAGAAATATGATTAAGGATTTATACTGTGAAAAGATATTTGTTGTGTATCTAATGTGAATTGATTTAAAAAGATTTTTTGTATAAATTTATGTGTGTGAGAGTGAAGAATGTGTGGGATTTGAATGAGTATGATAATGGTGAGTTTTTAAAAGGTGTGGTGATCCGGGGTAGTTTTGGATTATTATTGGTTGGGGTAATTTTTAATGATTTTTCATTAATAAAGATTGAGAAAGATATTTATATGTCACTATGAATTATTGAATACTGCTGTTGTGTGATATATTAGATAATTGCCAGAAGTATTGTATCCTGTCATATGACAGGGCAAAGGTAGCGCCGGCGCCATTTTGGTTCCTGTCCCCCGACGTCACGAGCGCAGGAGATCGCTCCCGGACCCCCGCTGGACCCCCAGGGACTTTTGGCCAGCTTGGGGGGCCTCCTGACCCCCAAAAGACTTGCCAAAAGTCCAGCGGGGGTCCAAAACGATCTCCTGCACTCGTTGCCGTATTGCAAAATGGTGCCGGCCGTATGGCCAAAAGTCCCTGGGGGTCCAGCGGGGGTCCGGGAGGCCATACGCCGGCCATTTTGCAATACGGCAATACGGCCATACGGCGGGCGCCATTTTGCAATACGGCAACGAGTGCAGGAGGTCGCTCCCGGACCCCCGCTGGACTTTTGGCAAGTCTTGTGGGGGTCAGGAGGCCCCCCCAAGCTGGCCAAAAGTCCCTGGGGGTCCAGTGGGGGTCCGGGAGCGATCTCCTACGCTCCTGACGTCGGGGGACAAAAAACAAAATGGCGCCGGCGCTACCTTTGACCTGTCATATGACAAGGCAAAGGTAGTGCCGGCGCCATTTCTACAACGCACCGGAGGCCCGAGAGTAAAAGATCACACCGGGACCCTCCCTCTGGACCCCAGGTAATTTAAGGCATTTTGGGGGGGGGGGTTTCGGGAGGGTGGGGGATTTATTTTAAAGGGTCAGGGTGGGTTTTAGGGTTGTTTTAGTGTGCCGGTTTTCCCACCCTCCCCCTTCCCCTCCCCCCTCCCCCGATTTATGATTTTTTGACGATAAATCGGGGGAATTGTTATTGTATCATGGCTCTAACGATTTTTGACGAATTAAAATATATCGGACGATATTTTAAATCGTCAAAAAACGATTCATATCCCTACTGGCTGTATTTGTATAGCTTGAAGAGAATGTGCCTACATTTCTAGTTAGGAATCCTGGTGAAAATGAAACCTGATATGCTGATATTTCACCATGCCTAAGTGTGTTTCTTCTATTTTTAGTTTCCTATGAATAATCATAGTAATAGTTTATACAGTAAACCATTGTGTGTTAGTAGGACATGGTAGGATTTCTAATGCTATAATATATGACTGATAAATATATGCAAAAAGAACTATTATATCCAGAAATCAAATACTCTAAATATTTCAGAAAAAATCTCAATCCAAAAGCTCAAACTGCTTATTCATTTCTTGTACTTATACTTCATAATTTAATACCATCCTCCACAATTTAAGCATTCATACCAACCACATACACCCCAGTCACATTTCACTAAAAACTCACAATACAAATATCACAATCATAAAAGGCCAAAGTGTCACCTATCAAAAGGCTTCAACAGGAGAACATTTTGTATCAAAGGTTCTTAAATTCATTTTGGGTGACATGGCAGCATTGAAAGTCCATACATAAATCTTAAACACAAAGTTCTTTTCACTTTCCCTGGTTCCCGCTCAACTTGATCCGTTCAAATCGATCCTATCCAATTCATCTTGCTTCTGATACAATGTCCCATTGGTGCATTCTGTAGCTGTGAAGATTCTTGTTAAGCAGCGTTTAATAACCCAATGGACTGACATGAGAATCAGTGCTAGGAGCTGAGGACCAGAAGGCTGGGTTCCTTGTGAGGGATGTCACCCTGCACCCCTCCAGCACCTTATCTCTGTCTCTGCTCAGGGAGTTTTAGCAGGGGTATTGGTGACTGTAAAAGCAGTGTGCATATCTGTCTGCCAGTCCCAGGCAGCGCAGAAGTAGGTGGCTGACTCCTTCTCCGAAGGGTTTGTAATAGTCAAGGTGCAGGTGCTTTTGCCCATACTCTTCTCGGCAGAAAACTTCTGACTGAATTTGTCCTCGGACCGACTCTGTCCTGCTGAATGGTAATACAAAATCCATTCCAGAGCGCTCCCTTCCTGCATCCGATACCAGTGGGTATATATATCTGCCATGACACCTCCTTCCATCCTGCAGTCAATGCGGGCAGTCCTGCCCACTGGCCTGGTCAGGGATCTTTCAGGCTGGACCAGGCGGAAGCCGCTGCAGGGACCTGCAACAGCAGATAAACCGGCATCAGTGTCATCTATTGTAAAGGAAGAGCAAGTAAAACGCTGCATCTTACCTGCTAGAAAAACCGTGACCCCAACTAAAGAGAGAAGCATGACGACTCCACCCCGGGCAGCTGCTCCTTAGCGGGAGGTGAGTTATAGACTGATCCAAGCCTGATTGCTGTGCTGTATAATTTCATCTCCCTCGGCCACGTGTTTATCACGCCAGACTTCCTGGCAGCTGAGAGCTCTGAGCTCTCTCTCTCCAAAGCTGCTCCGCCTGGGGTGGAGATTTAGGACTGCGATAAAGTGGTCATTCCTTGCTCACCAGCGATGGAGCCAGGTATGCTGGAGGGACTCCCACATAAAAGAGACGTTTCTTCGAGTCCTCACAGTTGTATCACTTCAGAGAATGACCTTCCAGCTCAAGCTGATAGGGACAAGGAAAAGTAAGACTCAGACATTTTAAATGGAGAATCTCATAAATATTATAAACTTGCCTGCACTTTAATTAAAAGGGAGCATTCTGCAATTGAAAGTTTCCCGAAATTAAACGAATTTGATTTCAATGACAAATTAAAAGTTCACTAGTCTTACAATAAATTTAACTTTTGAAAGCTAAAGTGGCATTCTTATTCTTATTGATTACAAATATGTTATGTATTGTTATGAATCGGGGCAAATTATTGACATGCAGATATTTATCGGGTTAATAATAAATCGGTATGTGCTAACCCAGATGAGACAAAACGGTTTAATGTTTTCCAGCAATTGTAACCGAATGGGACGGGAGAACTTTAATTAGAAGACAAGTTAAGTCATGTTGAAATGTACAGAAAATCTCAAATTGAATTAGGTGTATAATCGTAATTCTGAATTCATATTAATATTTCTCTGAGGAAATATTCATGATCCTTGGTTAAAAAAAAAACAAAAAACTATGGGCTTGTATGGAACATCATGAATTCAATGCTTTTTTTCAAGTTTTTTCCCGTGGTAGTGACTTATAATTCACTTTTCTAAGTCTGTTTATGGAATAAGCCTATTTTCTTTCTTTCTTTTTTTTTTTTTTTACATTAATCAGAACACATGTAAAAATCAAGAAATGACAGACAATGTATATTTTTATTATACTAAAAACAGACATCTGTAGATAATTGTGCATACTGACGTGTTATTTGTTTTCTGCGTTTGGTGCTGAAATGGACCTCAGAACACAGCTCCAAGATATTATAGCCGAGGTGAACAAGACAAAAAAAAAACGCTTTTTGGCTGCGGGATGTTGTTTTATGAGGCTGTGAATATGCTGAAAAAAAGTGAATCAAAGCTACAGAAAAAATGAGCAATTCTATACTACTGCACAACTTCTGGTTAGGTTTGTAAATGCATATAAATTAACTTGCCAATTATTGTGGCTACTGGAAATTTATAGAGACCTTATAAACCAGGAATCGCTCTTCTGTGTGTATCTAAAAGGGTTTTTTTTAAAATAAAATTTACTTTTTGCAGCAACTAAGTATAATCGGAATACTAGATAATAGCAGACTCCTGCAAAACATTTGCGGGGGAATGGGTATCTATGTGCCTCCCTCCCCCTGTGTCCCCCGTACTACTACTGCCAATGCCTCCCTCCTCCAACCTGCGGGGCCCAATCCACCTGTCGTAGCTGTTTTCTGCATCTACCAACCCCAGAGAGGTTCCTCAGTGACTTCCAGCGGTGAACACTAGAGGCCAAAGGCCAAACTTCCTTCCAGCCCAGGCAGGCACCAGAACCATAGGGGCAAGCACATCAGCATAACACTGGCCCCCAGCACATAGATGCCACTTGCAGGGACCTTAACTGTATCATTCAAAATTGACTGCGATATTGTTAAACTTGCCAAAAGTGATTTACCAACACGCCCTTAATGCTGCCTTCCAGGTAGCAAGCTTTTTTCTCACAGATTTCCCCTTGTAAATACCAATCCACTTCTGGCACTTCAGTACCTGCAGGTGAAATACCTGAGCACCTTATTATTCTTCTCCAGCATTCTCCATTCCATTTTTGCACAGCTGATCATGATAATGCCATATAGGGTCCCATGCGCAAAGGAGATACATTAGGAAGGTTATTATCAGTGATCGTCCAAATTTATCACACATAGTAAAACTGTCTATTGCATGCTATACATTAAGCTAAACAGATGCATATGTGAGGCACACATAAATTCCTGCATGTGCATGAAGGATTACCATGGAATTTTAGCATGCCTCTGATGTTAATCACACACGTGCACTATATCCCATGTTCATGCTTTGTTATTTAACATGAAAGGTCCTGCTCTCTCCAGAATTGTATAAAAGACTTTCTTCTGCAGGCCCTTGCTGTCAGTACTTTGCAGGGGGAAGGACCATCTATATGTACTTTAAGAGCTGAGGGTAGCCCCCCCAGGGACGAATTTATGATTTTGCCACCCCAAGGCATATCTGGTGCTTTTAGCACTCCGCCTCCAGTAAGGGTCTGTTACAGGTTAGTAGAAGGTTGTTCTCTCCTGAATGGGATTCAGCAAAGCTGGAAGGCAGCAAGTCTTACCTAGCCTGCTGCCCCTAAATGTTTGCCACCCTAGACACAGGCAAAATGGGTGCCTATTGACAAATCCAAGGCTGGTAGTCCCTCATCCCCCTCCCTTGTGTGTCTTACCCCATCTGTGGTCATAAAGGGCACAGGGTGAACCCCAGTCACTCCTGCCCTGCCAATGCAGTAATACACAATGGCGCAGGCAACTTTTAGGAGTACAGCCAGGTCAGGCATGTCATTTTGGAGTAATGCACCACTTCTTGTTGCCTTTTTTGACCACAGAAAATGTAAAGATATGGAAGGAAGGGAGCGAGGTGTGCATATGTGACTTTTACCAGTTTGATTTGTTTGTTTTGATTATTAAAAAAGAAAAAAAGCCCATAGTGAAACAAAACAAAAAATACACTAACAGTAAAATAAAATGAAATAAACTGCAATGAAAAAATATTGTACAGTCCTACTGGCATTGGGATAATATAATGACCTTTGCAAAAGCATGAAGATTAAACCATCATCATCATCATATACTATTATATGCAGGTTGGACTGGGATGGGGAAGTACAGTGTAAAGATAAGTCTATAATGCTTCAAGTGGTAGTAGTCTGATGATTATAGGGTAAGGTTTCCAAGGGTGATACCCTTTGGTAAACAAAGGGTAAGATGTCTAAATGAGCCATATCACCTAAGTGGGCTTTTAGCCACCCAAAAGTCTGCCTGTGCTGTCAACAAGCTTACTTTTGGCTGCATTGAGGTGAAGCATACCGGGACATTTTGGAGACATGACTATAAATTTCACATGTGCACACAATTTAAAATAATATATGTGTTTATACTAAAGTGCATATGTGACCCTATTATTTTACATGGGGGTAAGTGTATGGTGTACTTTTGACACAGAACAAACACACTGTGAGTGGGTACCTTGTGTTTGAATATTGGCTGGATGGGTGCAGGCTGAAGATAATTTGCCCCTAGTTAGGAGTCACACTGAAAATGGGTTCTTATATACTGAGGTCTATAAAATCATGAGTGGGCTAGATTGGGTAAATGTGAATCAGTTATTTACTCTTTCATAAAATATAAGTAGTAGGGGGCACTCCATGAAGGTAGCAAGTAGCACATTTAAAACAAATCGGAGAAAATTCTTTTTTACTCAATGCACAAGTAAACTCTGGAATTCATTATTGGAGAATATAGTAAAGGCAGTTAGCATAGCTGGATTTAAAAAAGGTTTGGACAAGTTCCTGGAGAAGTCCATACATTTCTATTAATCAAGGTGACTTAGGGAATAACTATTGCCTTTTACTGGCATTGGTAGAATGGGATTTATTTAATGTTTGGGTACTTGCCAGATGCTTGTATCCTGTATTGGCCACTGTTGGAAACAGGATGCTGGGCTTGATGGACCCTCGGTCTGACCCAGTATGTCAACTTCTTCTTATGTTTGAAATAGTATAAGATAACATGCATTCACCACTATTACCACATGCACCTACATATAAATAAATAATGCTATAAAAAGGACCAAAAATATAGGCCCTTATTTGATGTCCAGAACAAAGAATTCCAGACTGAAGCTGAAAATCCAGTTCTCTGCTTTTATCTTAACCTAAGAATATGATGCCATTCCTCACTTTGAACGAATATCATGAAGTATATTTTGAATTTTATTTTTGACATTCCTATACCTGTGAAGATTCTTGTTAAGCAGCGTTTAATCATCCAATAGACTGACATGAGAATCAGTGCTAGGAGCTGAAGAACAGAGGTCTGGGTCCCTTGTGAGGGATGTCACCCTGCACACCCCCAGTACCTTATCTCTGTCTCTGCTCGGGGAGTTTTAGCTGGGGTTTTGGTAACTCTAAAACAGTGTGTCTCTCCCAGGCAGTACAGAAATAGGTGGCTGACTCCTTCTCCAAAGGGTTTGCAATTATCAGGGTGCATGTGACTTTACTTTTCCAAGCAAAAAACGTCTGATAGTATTTGTAATGAGTCTGATGATGCAAAATCCACTCTAGGTCTTTCCCTTCCTGCAACCAATACCAGTGCATATCTGCATTTGCTATGTCACCACCTTCCATCTTGCAGTTAATGCGGGCAGTCCTCCCCACTGGCCTGGTGAGGGATCTATCAGAATGGACCAAGCAAAAGCTGCTGCAGGGACCTGCAACAGCAGATAAACTAGCATTAGTGCCATCTACTGTAATTTTATTTATTTATTTGCAGTTTTTATACACCGACATTTGTTTAGTAACTTCACATCGGTTCACAATCAACAGAAACATTGCAGCCTTGTTAAATAAACAGGAGGTTAGCAACAGTGCATTACAAGTAATGGTTGAACTAAGGGGGGGGGGGTATAGGGGAACAAAGGAGTATAAATAAAATGTGACTAACAAAGTAGCATATATATGATAGGGGAACTAAGAGAAAATAAGCTAAATTGAAGAATTATGGAACTTTTATAAAATTTATATAAATATAAATACAAGTAATTGGTAATATAGTTACTGGATCACTGTTAGGTAAGGCTAAAAATACTGAGGAAGACATTACATGTAAATTGCATGGAGGAAAAGTTGCAAGAGGGGGGTAAGAACGTGTATGAGTTAAGTATACGCTTGTAATGGTAGAGGAAATAGAATACTTATAGGGTGACTGCATCTTACCTGCTAGAAAAAATGTGACTCCCAACCAAAGAGAGAATCATGATGTCTCCACACCTTAAACCACAAAATGGCTGGTTATAAAGGACATGAGTAACCAATCCCTGCTCTCCTAGGTGGGAGGAGGCCAATAGGGGATGGATAACTCCAAATATTGTAGAAAAAGGGAAATAAAACTAAGGCATATGGTGACAGACTCGGGGGTATGATCACATCCTCCCCTCCCCACAACAAAAAAATTGTATTTAGAGGAAGGACATTGAGTTATTCACAATTTCTTTTTACCATGAACACATATACACACTTAAGTAAGAGGGTGTAGTATTACATCTTACCACAAGGGCACATGCTATCCCTGTGGAAACTATGGCCAGCATAGTACTAAGATAAGAGGATCTTACTTAAATCCAAGAAACATATAGAAAATACACATCAATACATGTACAAAATCCAAGGATCCTTTTTCTGTAAATAGAATAACAAAGTTAATTGAGATGGAAACCAACACTGCCACTGCTGGCAACCAGATGGTGCTGCCACCACCAATAGGGTTGATGGATTCTTTCACAATCCATGACACTGCAAGCAACATTCAGGACAATAATAGATATCATGCCTCCCCTAGTTCCATTTTTGCCGGAAAGAGTCATAGAACATAACAACATAAGAAATTGCTATGCTGGGTCAGACCAAGGGTCCATCAAGCCCAGCATCCTGTTCCCAACAGAGGCCAAACCAGGCCACAAGAAACTGGCAATTACCCAAACACTAAGAAGATCCCATGCTAGTGATGCAATTAATAACAGTGGCTATTCCCTAAGTAAACTTGATTAATAGCCGTTAATGGACTTCTTCTCCAAGAACTTATCCAAACCTTTTTTGAACCCAGCTACACTGACTGCACTAACCACGTCCTCTGGCAAGAAATTCCAGAGCTTTATTGCTAACTTCATGGAATGCCCCCTAATCCTATTATTCGAAAGTGTAAATAACCTATTCACATCTACTCGTTCAAGACCTCTCATGATTTTAAAGACCTCCATCATATCCCCCCCTCAGCCGTCTCTTCTCCAAGCTGAACAGCCCTAACCTCTTCAGCCTTTCCTCATTGGGGAGCTGTTCCATCCCCTTTATCATTTTGGTTGCCCTTCTCTGTACCTTCTCCATAGCAACTATATCTTTTTTGAGATGCGGCGACCAGAATTGTACACAGTATTCAAGGTGTGGTCTCACTATGGAGCGATATAGAGGCATTATGACATTTTCTATTTTATTAACCATTCCCTTCCTAATAATTCCTAACATTCTGTTTGCTTTTATGACTGCTGCAGCACACTGAGCAGACGATTTTAAAGTATTATCCACTATGATGCCTAGATCTTTCTCCTGGGTGGTAGCTCCTAATATGGAACCTAACATCGTGTAACTACAGCAAGGATTATTTTTCCCTATATGCAATACCTTGCACTTGTCCACATTAAATTTCATCTGCCATTTGGATTCCCAATCTTCCAGTCTTGCAAGGTTCTCCTGTAATGTTTCACAATCCGCTTGTGATTTAACTACTCTGAATAATTTTGTATCATCCGCAAATTTGATAACCTCACTCGTCGTATTCTTTTCCAGATCACTTATATATATATTGAAAAGCACCGGTCCAAGTACAGATCCCTGAGGCATGCCACTCTTTACCCTTTTCCGCTGAGAAAATTGACCATTTAATTCTACTCTCTGTTTCCTGTCTTTTAACCAATTTGTAATCCACGAAAGGACATTGCCTCCTAGCCCATGACTTTTTAGTTTTCTTAGAAGCCTCTCATGAAAGACTTTGTCAAACACCTTCTGAAAATCCAAATACACTATAGCTACCAGTTCACCTTTATCCACATGTTTATTAACCCCTTCAAAAAAATGAAGCAGATTTGTTTGGCAAATCCATGTTGACTGTGTTCCATTAAACCAGGTCTTTCGATATGCTCTTCGATTTTGATCTTGAGAATAGTTTCCACTATTTTTCCCGGCACTGAAGATAGGCTCACTGGTCTTTAGTTACCTGGCTCGCCCCTGGAGCCTTTTTTAAATATCGGGGTTACATTGGCCACCCTCCAGTATTCAGGTGCAATGGATGATTTTAAGGATAGGTTTCAAATTTTAACTAATAGATCAGAAATTTCATTTTTTATTTCCTTCAGTACCCTAGGATGCATACCATCCAGTCCAGGTGATTTGCTACTCTTTAGTTTGTCAATATGGCCTACTACATCTTCCGGGTTCACAGTGATTTCTTTCAGTTCGTCTGACTCATCACCCTTGAAAACCATTTCCGGAACTGGTATCTCCCCAACATCCTCATTAGTAAACATGGAAGCAAAAAATTCATTTAGTCTTTCTGCAATGTCCTTATCTTCCCTAAGAGCCCCTTTAACCCCTCGGTCATCTAACAGTCCAACTGACTCCCTCACAGGTTTCTTGCTTTGGATATATTTAAAAAAGCTTTTATTATGAGTTTTTGCCTCTATGGCCAACTTCTTTTCAAATTCTCTCTTCGCCTGTCTTATCAATGTTTTACACTTAACTTGACAATGCTTATGTTTTATGCTATTTTCTTCAGATGGTTCCTTCTTCCAATTTTTGAAGGATGTTTTTTTGGCTAAAATAGCCTCTTTCACCTCACCTTTTAACCATGCCGGTAATCGTTTTGCCTTCCTTCCACCTTTCTTAAGGTGTGAAATACATCTGGACTGCGCATCTAGGATTGTATTTTTAAACAATGTCCATGCCTGTTGAACACTTTTAACCTTTGCAGCTGCACCTTTCAGTTTTTTTCTAACCATTTTCCTCATTTTATCAAAGTTTCCCTTTTGTTAAGTTTAGTGTTAGAGCTGCAGATTTACTTATTGTCCCCCTTCCAGTTATTAGTTTAAATTTGATCATGTTATTATCACTGTTGCCAAGTGGCCCCACCACCATTACCTCTCTCACCAAATCCTGCGTTCCATTAAGAATTAAATCTAAAATAGCTCCCTCTCTTGTTGGTTCCTGAACCAATTGCTCCATGAAGTAGTCATTTATTACATCCAGGAACTTTATGTCTCTAGCAAGTCCCGATGTTACATTTATCCAGTCAATATTGGGGTGATTGAAATCTCCCATTATTATTGCACTGCCAAATTGGTTATCTTCCCTGATTTCCCTTAGCATTTCATCATCTGTCTGACCATTTTGTCCAGGTGGATGGTAGTATACTCCTATCACTATACTCTTACCCAACACACATGGGATTTCTACCCATATAGATTCTACTGAGCATTTAGTCTCTTGTATGATCTTTATCCTGTTGGACTCTATACCCTCCCGGACATAAAGTGCCACACCCCCACCAAGTTGATCCTCCCTATCATTTTGATATAATTTGTATCCTGATATCCAAAGCATGTAATTTAACCTGTTCAGTTCAACAACCGAACTATCTTTTAACACCTACAATAACTATGTTAACAAGCACGTGAATTTTTGAACACCCTGTTAAACATCGAAACTTTGTAAACCGTTGTGATGGCGAAACCGAACGATGGTATATAAAACTCGATAAATAAATAAATATAGCACTGTCCCATTGGTTATCCTCCTTCCACCAAGTCTCTGTGATGCCAATTATGTCAATCTCATCATTTGCTGCTATACACTCTAACTCCCCCATCTTACTTCTTAGACTTCTGGCATTGACATACAGACATTTCAAAGTGTGTTTTTTGTTTGTCTTAACAACCTGCTTTTCAGTTGTTAGGGATAATTCGAAAATCATTAGCTTTGGTGATTTTTTACATATAGGCACATGGACTATGTTTGCTTTTAATGGAACCTCTCTGTTGGGATGCCCTAACTCTCCTGTTTCATTAGTATCCTTCAAGGATACATTTCTCCGAACCATGCACTGCTGAGTGACCATCGGCTTTCCCCCTTGTTCTAGTTTAAAAGCTGCTCTATCTCCTTTTTAAAAGTTAGTGCCAGCAGCTTGGTTCCACTCTGGTTAAGGTGGAGCCCATCCTTTCGGAAAAGTCCCCCCTTTCCCCAAAGGTTTCCCCAGTTCCTTACAAAGCTGAAGCCCTCTTCCCTGCATCATCATCTCATCCATGCATTGAAACCCTGGAGCACTGCCTGCCTCTGGGGACCTGCACATGGAACAGGAAGCATTTCAGAGAATGCCACCCTGGAGGTTCTGGATTTCAGTTTCCTACCTAAAATCCTAAATTTGGCTTCCAGAACCTCTCTCCCACATTTTCCTATGTCATTGGTGCCCACATGTACCATGACAGCCGGCTCCTCCCCAGCACTATCTATAATCCTATCTAGGTGATGCATGAGGTCTGCCACCTTAGCACCAGGCAGGCAAGTTACCAGGCGGTCCTCACGTCCACCAGCCACCCTGCTATCTACATTTCTAATAATCGAATCACCAACTATGAAGGCCGGCCTAACCCTTCCCTCCTGGGCAGTAGCCCTGGGAGAATTGTCCTCAGTGCGAGAGGACAATACATCAGCTGGAGAGCAGGTCCTTGCTACAGGATCACTTCCTGCTACATCAAGGTTCTCCTACTGGGAGACATTTCTTATCCAAGGCAGCACTGGGGCTGCCAGACTAGATTTGGGACTTGGCTTCTATGTCCCTGAAGGTCTCATCAATGTACTTCTCTGCCTCAGCTCCTCCAAGTCTGTTACTCTAGCCTCCAGAAATCGGACTCATTCCCTGAGAGCCAGGAGCTCTTTGCACCGAGTGCACACATACAGTCTATCACCAGCGGGTAAAAAATCATACATGTGACACTCAATGCAATGACCCCTCTCTTGCTGCTGGACTGCAGCCTTCATCTTAGTTTTATTGAGTTCCTAGTTAAGTTTAGGATACTAAGGGAGTTGGAATGAGAGTACTTTAAATTTACAGGTGAATTTACTAATTAATCAGCTAGTGTCCTACAAGGGGATGATTAAACTTTCAATAAGGGCTGGTAGAATAGTATGATTTAGATAAGAGCCTGATTGATTTTTAATGAGAAAGTGTCTCATGCCTAAAAATCAAGGTTTGAGTGAGTTGGAAAGACAGACACTAGAATTAACTATCTCTGGCTTGCTTATTACCTCAGACACACACAAACTCTAAAGAATATATCACTTAATTTCACCTTTCACCAAACTTTTATAAGCCCAAAAGTTTCTGAAAGCTATACTTACCAATCCTCTTTAACCACCGTTAAATTAATCTTCACTCAGTTAATGGAAGGGTTTGAGATTCTGGTCCTCCTTTCCTTCAAAGGGTGCGGGGCCTCTGGAAGCTGGGGCTGTGGAAGTTAATCCCTGGATCGGTTGTGGTGACCTCTTGACTCCTCTCCCGGGGGATGCTGGGAGCAGTATGCAGATGAGCCTTCCGGTCCTCCTCTCATTAGGTGTTCCTAATGGGGGAATACTGAATTTGTCCAAATACTTCATTAGACATAGGAAATACTCTCCTTCTCCTTTCCATCACATAAGGTGTGACAGAAAATCTGCATTATTACTTGTTAGGACACAGAAATGTATTATATCTGCAGAGTAGCATCCTGTAATAAAGTAAAAAGTTTTGTGTGAAAGGTGTTGAATCTTATTAGGAGATCCGACCTGTAAATGAAATAGATAGTTAATCACAAAATGGGCAAAAAATAAATCAAACACCCATTTTTATGACTTTTCTAAATGTTTATATACAACCATAGGGCAGGGAAACACTCAACAAGTGAAACAACATGATAGCATGGAGCAATATTATTATGAGATATAACAGCAGATAGTCAATTTTTATTTTATTAATTAGCAGCGTTAAATGTAGGCCTCTGTCTAGAAAAAGACTACACTTTTTTTTAAACCTTTTGGTTCCTCCGACTTAATATCGCCAAGATATGAAGTCAGAAGATGTACAGAAAAGCAGTAGTTTCTGCTTTTCTGCATACTTTTTTGGGCTACTCAGTAATTAACGCCTGTTCTGGGCAGGCGTTAATTTCTGAGCATAAAAATGTGTGGGTCGGGTACACATTTTTGGCGGGATCTGGAGAAAATAGCTAATAGCCTCATCAGCTTGCATTTGCATGTGATAAGTGCTATTAGTTTTGGGGGGGGGGGGGGGGGGGTTGGATGCGTATTTTGGATGTGCTAATCCCCTAAGCAGTTGTGAATGTGTCCAAAATCTACATCCAACCACGGGTTCAACAGTGTGCTCGGCTGAGCGTGCTGTATTGGATCGGCCCAACTGTAGTTTAGGAGAACAGGGCAGATAATGAAAGGTGTATTTATTGGGCTAGCAGGACTTTGTTGGTTTGTCTGAGAGAAGGCCTCATTTTATCGCCTGTGATAATAGCTGCCATACGTGATAATGGACACTATGGCGCAATAATAACATTTTTCCCTTCTAGCGCCAAAAGAAAAGGTGTTATTGCCCTCTTTAAATCCTGGTTTCTTTTACAGTGAAATGCAGCAGGAGTCCTTCATCTGTATAATTTTCTAGCTGTTGCGTACTTATCATATTTACATGCTTATGCACGGCACGGTAAACATCATGCATCCAATGTGTGTTAGACCCCATTTATTGCTCCATGAGGTCCTAACGCAGCTTGATGCATGACCCAGTTAGTCAGATAAGTCTGAATATTGCTACTTATCTGGCTAAGGGCCTGATTCATGAACATGCTGTTGCTTGGGACCAAGCAGACTTGAACAGATTGTCTCCCACCCCTGCACTGCCTTAGGTTGGTGATCTGTACATACCTCTTGCCTGGTCCCAAGCAACAGCAGGCCTCATCATCACTGTCTGCTCTTGGGCAGTGGTGAATCTCTATCCTCCATACCTCCATGACTCATCTGTAGTTCTCACACAGCAGCTGACACGGTGTTCAAGCAGGCTCAAGTAGACAGAGGTACATAATCATTAGGCTGGCTAGTGGGCAAGTGATGTGGCTCCAGTTAGCAGCAGAACCAGTCCCCTATAATCAGCAGGATTAAAGTGCCACCTAATCTATGCAACCTAGTTACCAGGATATCTTGGCTGATACATTGCCCCATCACGTTCAAAAAAAGACTCAAGACATGGCTATTCGGTCAAGCATTCCCTTAACTTACTTAGTCTTCCACAGCTCCCATAGACTGTTTTCATACTGTTGACATCCAGAACCTATGCTCATGTTTTTACTCATCAATAAGAAATTTCTCCCTCCTCCCCCCCCTCCACGAACAACCTTCCTCCCCCCTCCCCCCCATTAGCAAACCTCCCTCCCCATGCGCTAGTTTCGCTCTAATAGTGCATACTGCTACTATTCCTAGTTATGTTATGTTATATTATCCAAGTTGTTCACTCCCTTGTTCATTGTAAGACATATGTTGTCATTGTTTTCTACTTGTTATAATGTAAACCGGAGTGATAAGTAATTCTGTTACCTGAACTTCGGTATAAAAAAAGTTATAAATAAGTTATAAATCATATCTGGCCCTTGGTTGCCCTAGACATCTTCACCGCATGGTTCCCAAACAGCATCTATATTTCTCTAGGTCCGCAGCAATGGGAATCTTGTTGTCTTTGATGCTGAACTTGTACGTGCAAAGACAAATCCACTCTGCTGCCTGGCTGCCAGATGCTTGGGTTGCTACTTCCGCTTCTGGAGAGGTGTCACTTTCCTCGCTCTCTCTTCCATTCTTCATTCCCCGCTCCCCTCCCTTCCTCCTTCCTCCTGCACCTGCCCTGTCAACTCCCCCCACACCCTCTCTGTCTAGCCTTACCCTACTGTCCTTCTCCCACAAAACTTGCCTGCCTATCCCCTTCCCCCTCCCACCTCCTCCTATCCCTTCCCTCCTTGCTATCTCTACTCCTATCCCTACTTTTACTCCTTCTCTTTGTACCACTCCTGCTCTCCTCCTCCTTCTACCACTCCTGCTCTCCTCCTGCCCTCCTCCTCTCCCTCCTCTTTTCACGCCTCTCCTCTCTCCATGCCTTTCACAATCTATCCTCTTCACCACTCCACACTTCTTCACCACCATTCCTCCACCACAACTCCTCCTCACCACCACTCCTCCACCACCACTCCTTCACCATACAAAGACAAACAGACCCATTTGACAAACATACAAAAACTTCCACACACAGATAAAGACAAGAGACAAAGGTAAAAGTAAACAGATACAACATTAAACAACAGGACAAGCAATACTGCTACTTTTCTCAAATTCTTTTCTTCTCTTCTCCTGCTTTCCATTCTCTCTCTTTCACTCCTTCCTGACCCTCTATTGCTTCTTCAGTCACCTTTCTTGCTTCTCCTGCTCTGCTCCCCCCTTTGTTCTCCTGTTGACCTCTCCTTTCCTTCTAATCCCTAGGCTGCTCTTCTCTCCTTTCTCCTATTCCCCTTGAATTCTTCTTCCCTCCTCTTGCTATCTACTCTCTCTTCTCACTCCTCTCATTACCTCTATTGCTTCTTCCCTTCTGTTACCCTTCCCTTTTTCTGCCCTCTGCTGCTCCTCGGGCTCTCTCTCTCCAATGTCATTTCTCTCGCTATGCTATACCGGATAGGACCCCATTTACTGCTAACCAACTCCTCACCCAGGTTATATTTTATTCCAGCTTCCTGACTGGCTAGCTTGGTCCCGAGTCTGCTATATGTAATAGCATCAAAGGTCTTGCTGAAATTCAGATAGGACACAGCTTCTGCAAAGACTGCACCTCCCGATCTACTCTTCTGGTCACTCATCAACAAATTCACTTAATTTTGTTTGGCAAGATCGTCCCCTTATAAAACTACACTGCAGATTTCCAAGAATGACTTAAGCAGTCTGCCGCTTCTGCCCCAAGCTGCACTTTTTCTCCCTAAGAGCTTGTTCTTTTCTATACTTTCTTAAATTTACAGTATCTTAAAATGGTGAAGAGGAAAGGCAAGGCGAGAATCTATTCTCTGGAGCACTCTACGCACTCTCTGGCTTCTATTGAGCCTTTTGTTGTTCATGGAGCTGGTGTTGAGAAGATCTTGGATGGCTTGATTAGCGAGGCCTTCAAAACACAACCTCAGCTGGACACTGAAGAATTGTTGAGTCCTGAGATGTGAGTGCAACTCTCAGCCTCCACTTGCCCCTTGGCAGCTGGAAGTTGCTTATATGCTTGCTATGCCCATGTCTGTTTTATTGCTTATAATATATTTATTGTTTATAGTATATTATGTATATACCTCTGAACTTTTTAATCCGCCTTGAACTTGTATATCTTAATAAACTGAAAACCAAACATTTTTCATTTTTGTTCTGATTAAATTTGAAAGATCCTGGCATTTTGTGTTGGATCTCCGCTATATGTGGGCTGTTAGGAAGTACCAGGTTAGATTAATTTATTATATGTTTGCTGATTTTTTTTCTTTTGTTTTATTGCATTTTATTTGTTCTATTCATCATTTTGGTCAACTACTTTGGAAAAGTGATCCATAAGTTGAAATAATAAATCAATAAGGCTGCCTTTTTCAATGAAAAGGAAGTTGTAGAATTAGGGGTCATGAGGATATGAGGGGGTAGACTCAGGGACATCAGGAAATATATTTTCATGGAAAGGGTGGTAAAAGCCTGGAATGCCCCTCCCAGAAGAAGTGTTGGAGACAAAAACAGTAATGTAATTCAAAAAAGAGCCAGATAAACCCAAAGGATCCATGGTGGCAAGAGGATGGTAATGAAGCACTGGGGTAACCTGCACAGAGTGGCAGTTTACATTGATGATGTATTATTTTTTTGGACTTCAACTTCAGAACATCTCTTAGAATTTATTGAATGGTTAAATTCAGTTGATAAGAATGTACAATTTACTGTTTCTTATCACAGTTCTAAGATCTCTTTTTTAGACATATTGATTTTCAAAATGGGGCATCATGTGGGAACTACTTGGTTCCATAAACCTATGGAAAAGAATTCTTTTTTGTTTTCTAGCTTCCATTCATACCATGTTAGATGCCATCTTCCTGTGGGACAATTTCTAAGAATAAGGCACATCTGTTTGGATAACAAGGACTTTATAGACCAAGCGCGGACTCTAAGTGCTCGCTTTTTGGCCAGACGCTATCCTTTTGCAGTCATAAAAAGAGCTTTCAAATGAGCCTTTAATGTCGAACGCCAATGGCATTAATGTGATCAAACCAAAACATCTAAACAGTGCCCTATGTGTGTACTAAGATTTTTCTCATGTATCATCTAAAATAAAAGCCATTCTTTTACATCATTGGAAGATTTTAAAATTACATTCTATTTTTTCAATGCCACCACTAATCGCATATACACGGGGGCAAAAACCTCAAGGATTATTCAGCTCACGGTACCGTGCCACCTGTCAGACATGTGCCATCTTCCGCGAGACATCGACCTTGTGGCATTTGCTCCTTTTATTCTACAACCATTATGGGCATTCAATGGTGTGATCCTCGGTCGGGCCACATTATTCATTTTTCTGAATCTTCTGATTGTAGATTGAATTTTGTAGTACATTTTATAATCTGTCCTTGCTCTAAGGTACACATCGACAGAACAAAGAGAATGATCCGGACTCATCTCACGGAACACCGCAGCTGTTTAGCTACCAGAAAGAGCAAGCCCCTTTGGTTTCTCATTGTGAGGACTTTTATCATGCATTCACTGATTTGTGGTGGGGTGTTATTGTTCATATTGGTGTATCTCCTAGAGGAGAAGATTGTGTTAAAAAATTTAATTTACGTGAACAATTTTAGATCTTTCATTTGAACTCAGTAGCTCCTCATGGTCTGAATTTGGAGATTGAATGGTATTCCATCATAAAGGATGATATGTCAACCTTGATGTATAGTCACGGCATTGCTGGACTTATGTCATCAATTTGACGTCTAAAGAAGTTTGTCTATCTGTCATCCAATGCTTTGCTATTTCCGGTCAAAATTGGCACCATTTCTTGCTAACGCTGTCATGGTATGTGTGAGTAGAGGAATTAAGATGATATTTGTGATTGGTCTTTACTTCTTACTAATATATTTTCTTTGAGTTTTACAGAATTGAAAGTCATAGCTCACATTAATGGAACTACCCCCTGATGCAGAAACACTTGTTTCGAAACGTGTCGGGATGGGATGTGTATTCTTCGAGCAAAAATATGTTTTTAAATGCAATCAAAAACTCTTCTAAAAAATAGCACAAAATTCTGCCAGATGATTATTCTTAAGACAACGAAGGTCTTAATACTGGTACTAAGATAAATAATACATTGTCTTTGTATTTCATTTCCTTTTCAAGATGTACTTGCTAAAATGTATTATACATTTCTAAATAGAATAATAATTTTAAAAAAAAACAACAAAAAACAGTGTTATAAGATATCTAGTCATGAATTAGCTTCCAGATATCACACTATTCTATTACTTCAGTAGTTTACATTAGTTTGCCCATCTCTGATGTCAATGTAAGAGGTCTATAGGTTTCCACTTCCTATTTGTTGCCTTGTGGAAGGGTACTACCGGTACATCTATTCTCATACAGTTTCTTAGAACCCCTTCTGTTTCAAATAATAATGTGGCAGAACTGTGACAGATACGTCTATATCTTGAGTGCAAAATCTTAATAGCATATGCAATATGACTAATTTGTTGAAAAATTAGAGCACTAAGATACTCCCATGCTTAACTTATATAGACAACACTTTTGACCAAAGTGAAATAAACGATTGTTTGTCTTAGTTCATGTAAGTTGTGCTCCTCAATGCCTGACATTTTTCTTCTCATCTCTTTTTTTGTGCCAGCTCTTTGAGGCTTTATATCACTGTGGGTTTTCCAGTAAGCACAGTAGTAAGTAGCTCTGTCTGTTTCTCTAAGATCAGTGATGGTAAGAAAACACATATTTTTTCTGTTTTCTTTCTGAGCAGAAAATCTGTCATTTAATTCCTTTGCTGTGTTCTGACTTTCAGGTGACTGGAAGTACAGGATCCACTCCAGCCCCCCTCCTTCAGGCTTCTGTCTATACCAATGGATGTAGATAGTTTCAATGGACATCCACTTCTCCATTTCACAAGTTAGGACTGCACTTTTACCAGTCTCCTTGGTCACTGATGGACTGGATTGTATAAGGTCACCTAAGACAGCTGTTTTCAAAGTAAGAACAAAAAATTATATTTCAGTTTAAAAACTAAAAACTATGAAATAAATTGCCACGGATAGTAGTTATTAATTCTTTAGAAGCAGTTTACTTACATGGGCAGAAAAATAACATGAGAACAGTATTTTCCATGATTCTGAGTCTTGCACTAAAATTACTTGAATGCATCATTGTTACAGATAATTTGCATCACTGAATATCTTTGTGTCTGTGCGTGCACTTACATATAAGTGTGCATCTGCATGAGAAGGAGTGAAGGGGAGGGTGCGTGGCTAACTTGTAGAATCAAAGAATATGCAGATTTGTGGTTTTCATGAGAGTTGATGCTTTTCATAAATTTCAACGCTGGTGAATACTCTTTTTTTTTTTTAGTGAGGCATCTGGCTTCTGAAAAAAGTGTTCCTTCTTGGAGAATTGGTCTTAGATGTACTTTTATATATCTGGAAATCAAATGCTAAGCAGTGCTCCAACAAGCACTAATAAGATGCTGATGCCTTACAATCATTGCATGCTGAGAAAAATATAACACATATGTTTTTAATATAGGAATCCTAAAATTAAAAATAATCATGAAAGTAATTCATAGACAAAGAGGTTCGATTTTAAAAGACCTATGTGTGTAAGTCCCGGGGCTTCTGGAAAGGGGTGGGGCGGTCCAGGGACGGGGCAGGTGGGGCTAGAGGTGCCCGGCACAGCAGCCATTTGCAGCTCTGCCGGGGGATCGCGTGCTGGCAGGGTGCCGGCGTGCGCAACCTGCACTTGCTTGAAGCAGGCCAAACAGGTAGGATAAGGATTTTGGGGGGGTTTAGGATAGGGCTAGGGGGCGGGAAGGTTAGGGGAAGGGGTAGGAAAGTTAATTTGGAGCGGACTGGGAGTGAATTGCAGAAGACCGCGGCCGTCAGCGCACGCAGGTTGCACAAATGTGCACCCCCTTGCACGTGCCGACCCCCGATTTTATAACATGCGTGCACCTGCACGCGCATGTTATAAAATCGTGTGTCCATGTGTGCGCACCAGGTAGCGCATGCACATGGACGCGTGCGCGCTAGTTTTGAAATTCTACCCCAAAGTGTAATAATATTGACATTTTAAGTTCCCCTGACAGGAAACATATTGTTAGGATTTCACATGCTGCACAGCCTCATCCTACCCTGAGGCCTCCTGCTATGACACGTCCTTGCCAGCAGAGGACTCTTATGAACTCTGATCTCAGCCATCAGAACCCGCCCCTCAGTTACCAACCTGAATCAGCCTTTGGTGCAGCCTTCTCTCCACTAGGAGTCCTCAGCAGGCTTGGCTTCCAGAACTTGCCAGGCTCCTCCTTCCTGCTTGCATCACACCCAGCTCCAGCTCTATTAGACTTGCCTTGCCAGAACCTCCTCGCTAGTTCATTGATTTACTCTTGTCATGTTGTCCTGGCCTCTGTTCCTCATTTCTGCTTTGTGGTCTTAGGACCTTTTCTCTCTCAGCCTTGCCTTGTGGCCTAAATGCCTTCTCGCTCTCTACTTTGCCTTGTAACCTAAGGGCCTCCTTGCCCCCAGCCTTGCTTTACAACCTACCCAGGACTACCTTTACTCAATGGCCTAGCTAGGCTTTTTCTCACCTTGCCCTCCAGGGCCCCTTGCTTAGTGGCCTTCAGGCTTCCTAGCCCTGCTACCTTTGGGCTTATATGTTCTATGTTCTATGTGATCCCTGTTGGTTCTTACCTAGTCTGCCTTGTTTAAGTCCTGTCTTTGTCTGCTCTTGTCCTGTTCTGTCCTATTCTGCCCTGTCCAGTCCCCAGGATCCTGTCCTCAGTCCCCTGGCTGCCCCAATATCCAATCCTCAGTTGCTTGCCTGTCTTTGTATCCAGTCATCAACTCACTGCCTGTTTCAGTTCATCTCTGCTCACTACCTCCAGCCTGTGTCGGCCCAGCTCTGACTACCTTATCCAGCCTGTCCAGCTAAGTCCCACTGGCCTTCAGAGCCTGCGAGGGGGAGGGGGGGGGACTGGCTAGGCAGAAGAAAGATCCAGCTCCTGTCTCGTGGTCCTGCCCTGCTGCTGAGATGTGTCCCTAAACCTCAGTAGCTATAACACATATTCAGAGACATGAACCATGCAGATCTGATAAGTGAGCTGGGAAGCAGAGACTTGGCTTCTCAGAGATACTGTACCCTACTGAACTATTAATCAGCTACACCTTTTACATTTTAAGACCTTCCTTTCCACAGGCATTTTTAACATTCATACTGACCTTTGCAGCATGTCTGCTGCATTTGAAAGTGCTCATAACTTTTCTGCATCATGGTGGGACTGTCCATCACGTCCTTTTGGCTTTTAGAGGTTGAGATTTATAAATTAAGGCTCTGTACATCTGTCCTTAATTTTCCAACAGATTTTTCCTTGATTTCACCTTCTGTCCAGGTTCATTCCCTCTTTTTGATGGAATAACCTGTTGCAAAATTATTTGAGGGAAGGTTTTTTTTCTTAATCTGCCAAATAATTTTTTAGTGATGTGAAAAATGCATAGGGGAGTGGAACTTCCCAGAAAAATGAATACAATAGGCGACAATTGATACTATTGTAAAGGTGCAACAAAAGTGTTCCTTATTATATGTGAAATCATATGTGATTTCAGAGAGAGTAAGAACGTGTAGTGTTCCCTGTCACTCCCCAGTGGGAAGGGTTTTCAGAAATATGGGGGTGGATACTACATCTACTCTCCTCCAGTCTCTTTGGACAACTTCTCTTTCAAGAAATGAATCAAATAGAACTATAAGAGGTACAATCAGTACCTTGAGTGTATTATCATAACAACACACACAATATGAATATTTGCAACAAACTCCAAAATCTAGTACCACACTTAAGGGTAGATTTTAAAAAACTCGCTCGCGTTAAAAACAGGGGATATGTGTATGGCTGGGTCTTGCGCGCACCGCGTGCATTTTCAAAGGGGTTCAGCCTCGCGCGCAACCCCCGTTACGCGTGGAACTGCCGGGTCTCTTTGAAGGGGCGGGCCTGGGGGCAGGGAGGAGCGGGGTGTGGAGGGCGGGTCGGGACAGCACCATTCATTGCTGTCCTGGAGCCTCATGCGCCGGCAGCCGGCACGCACAACTAACTTCAGGTCGAACCCTGAAGTAAGTTTGAAGACAAAAAAAAGGAAAAAGGTTGGGGAGGAGAGGGGAAGGGGAAGGGAGGTTAGGGTAGGGGGGTAGGGAAGTTCCCTCCCAGTCTGCTCCTTAATTGGAGAGGACTGGGAGGGAACTGGGGAAGGCTGGAATGTGTCGCCGCGTGGAGATTGCATAATTCAACACCCCCCCCCCCCCCCTTGTGTGTGTCGCATGCAGATTATAAAATATGGCACGCATGTGCGCATAGCCCCTGGATTTTATAACATGTGCATGCCAGCGCTTATGTTATAAATTGGCGCATCCATGTGCACATGCTGGGAAGCGCGAGCACATGGACGTGCATGCGCTTCTTTAAAAATCTACCCCTTAGCTTATTTGGAGAGCAAGTTGACCAAAGTGAAATGAACAGTTCTTTCTCTCAACACATATGTCTGGTGCTCTTCAATGCATGTCTAATCTTCCTCCTCATCTCTCTTTTTGTGCCACCTCTCTGTAGCTTTGCGTCAGTGTGGCTTTTCCAGTATGCACAGTAGTAAGTAGCTCTGTCTGTTTCTTTAAGATGGGTGATGGTAAGAAAACAAGCATTTTTTCCACTTTCCTTGCGAGCAGAAAACCTGCCAGCTTCAGTGAATTCCTCTGCTGTTTTATGTTTTTCAGGTGACTGGAAGTACAGGATCCACTCCAGAGCCCCTCCTTCAGGCTTCTGTCTATACCAGTGAATGTACATATTTTCAATGGACATCCTCTCCTCTATTTCGCAAGTCAGAATTGCCATTTTACCAATTTCCTTGGTCACTGATGGACTGGATTGAATAAGGTTACCTAAAATCATTGTTTTCAAAACAAGAAAAAAACAAGTTGTCTTTAAATTCTATGTAATCTTTAGATATTAGTAAAGTGTTTAAAATTAGTTTACTTACTTGGGTAGAACAATAACATGAGTAGAACAAGAGTCTGCATGATTCTGGCTTCTGGGTTTTAGCTACAGAGAACTTGTGTGCATGTTTATAAATGTGAATCTGCATGAGAAGGGGTGAAGGGGAAGGGTTTGTGGTTAATATTTAGAGTCAGGGAATATGAACTCTTGTGGTTTTTATGCAAAATGAAAAATGCTTATTGTAAATTTTACATTGGAGATTACTTTTTTTGGTGAGAAATTTGACTTCCAAAACGTTTTGTTTTTTTTATATAGGGTCATATTATTCGACTTCCAGATATATGAAAATACTTCAAGTATTGTTCCTACAAATAAAATTCAGATGTTAACTCCTTACTATTACTGCACCTATGATATCTTTACATTTATTTATTGCATTTTGCAAAATAGGGGAGGAGATATACTTCTGTTTCTATTTGCAATGCTGCATGATCATAGATAGGATTGTTGCTGTTTGAGGCCTGGGAATTAATGCTGTTATGGTGTTGAGGTGCTGGGTATGTGTTTCCTAGGGTTTTTGTTACTTCACAAGGCCGATACAATACAGCGCGCTTGGCTGAGTGCACTGTTTAACCTGCGGTTGGAGGCGCGTCCACAATCCCTTATACTATAAGGGATTAGCGTGTCCAAAACATGCGTCCAACCCCCCCCCCCCCCCCCCCGTGAAACTAATAGTGCTCATCACATGCAAATGCATGTTGATGAGGCTATTAGCCATTCGCCCTAGATCCATAAAAAATGTGTGCCCGATCCGCACGTTTTTACTCCCCAAAAAGTGTACAGAAAAGCAGAAAATAGTAAATACTATTTTTCCGTACATCCTCTGACTTACTATCATGGCCATATTAAGTAGAGGAGCCAAAAGGTTTTAAGAAAAGAAAAGTGTTCTGGCGATCAGGTTAGGAAAAGCAACGCTCAATTAACAAGCGTAAAACTGAGCGTCTGTTTCCTAACTCGCTGACAGCCACCTCTCCTGGGTGCCCACTGCCGAGGAGGAGCTAGGGGTGCACATTTCTCCCTAGCTTCTCCTTTTTAGCGTGACCCCCCTCGTTTAAATATTGTATTGCGCGCCCAGGAGAGGTGGCTGGGTGCACGTTAGGAAAGCAGGCGCTCAGGTTTTATTGTATCGGCTTGCATGTGCCTGGTAGTGGAGGTGTTTTTGTTGCTGTTAATGAGGTGGCACCAGAATTTGTATAATTCTTTTCGTATGGTGAGCAGTAAGGGGAAATGTCCTAGCTCTGCACTGCACTCATTGTTGAGGGACGTTCTGTGTTGACAGAGATTGAAATTCAAAAGTTTCCTGTGGGGATTTTTTATTAATTGCCCATACAAAAATCAAGATTTGAATATCTCCTCTCCACCAACTGCATAAATTTTGTGCACAAAATATTAATCCAGATAAAAAGGGGCATTGTTGGAGGCATTCCAGGGGCAGAGCTAACCTTTAGCCAGTGAGCGTACATATTGGTTGGAAATATAGATATCGTAAAATTATCTGGGTAAAGTTATTCACGGAGCTTAATTTGTAGACAAAAAGGACATGGAACTGCGGAGCGCGGGAATGCATTGTGTGAGAGACTGGGGCCAGATGCGAGCTCACGCTCTCTACCCCCAAACACTCATTCTCTTTCACACATATAGGGGTAGATTTTAAAAGGGTTACGCGCATAAGTTATGCGCGCAACCCTTTAAAAACCCCCTGCGCGCACCGAGCCTATTTTGCATAGGTTCAGCGGCGCGCGCAAGCCCCGGGACACACGTAAGTCCCGGGGCTTTGCTAGGGGGGCTTGTCAGGGGCGGCGCGACATTCGGGGCATTCCAGGGGGCGTGGTTCCGGCCCGGGGCATTTCAGGGGCATGGCCGAGGCCTCCGAAATTGCTCCCGGGCCAGGGAATCGCGCGGCGGCGGCTGACCGGCACATGCGAGTTGCGTAACTTTCGCGATAAAGGGAGGGGGGGTGTAGATAGGGTTGGGGGGTGGGTTAGGTAGGGGAAGGGAGGGGAAGGTGGGGGGAGGCCAAAGGAAAGTTCCCTCCGAGGCCGCTCCAATTTCGGAGCGGCCTCGGAGGGAATGGGCAGCACGCGCAGGGCTCGGCGCGCGCAAGGTGCACAAATGTGTACCCCCTTGCGCACGCCGACCCCGGATTTTATAAGATACGCGCAGCTACACGTGTATCTTTTAAAATCCGGCATACTTTTGTTTGCACCTGGTGCGCGAACAAAAGTACGCGTGGGCGTACTTTTCTAAAATCTACCCCATAGTCAAATACGCTGTTCACATTCTTCCTCCTCCTTATCCCAGTAATCCAGCATTCCCAAACCCCACTAGTGCACAAACCCCAGACATCCTTTGCAGGGCCAGTGCTTCGTTTTTAGCTGCCCTGCGCTACACCCTCTTCCTTATCCCCCGTTCATTCATTCTCTGTCCCGGGCCCACAAAAAAAAAAAAGCCCAGCTCCCTTCAGTGATGCAAACTTTAAAAACTGACACCATTCCCCTTCCCGAACCCATGGCTGGTGCAAGGGTATTAGGTGCGCCAGGAGAACCTTTTAACCTTGTACAACACCAATCTCCCCGCCCCATTCCACACACACACAGTTAAGAATTATGCATTTATATTTTACATGAAAAATATCAGTGTAAGTATTCTGAGGTAAAAATATCACTTACATTATATTTACATGCACTGCTGTGATACCAATCAGAAATCCCTGCAAAAAAGGCAAATGGAACGCATATAATGTGATGTGTGTTGCGTGTGGGCTTGACGCTCTGAGAGTCCGAATACGCTTCCTATTAGGAGAATGACTCACCTCAGTCATACATGAAGAACATAAATAGACCCTCACCAAATACAGAATACAGCAACCATAAAGTAGACAAAAACTGAACTGGCAAGACACTCTATGTCTTGCCAGACATAGAGTGTCTGGCAAGAAGCCAGACACTCTATGCAGTGCAACAATGAAAAAACAGAACCATCACCATTCCTCAAACATCAAACAATAAAATAAAAAAATAAAATAAATACATAATCATAATACTAAAACATACTAATAATAATATTTAAATAAAGCTGATGAATAAAAGATCAAATAATTAAAAACTCATATACAAGTTTTTTTTAAATGTCCCAAACACCAATAAAGTATTTCAAAAGAGCAGATACAGCAAATAACACCTGAAAAATAAAACTGAAAAGGATTTTAAAAATTTACGCTCTCCATACCTGGGAACTTTTGATTTCCAGTCACCAGGGATTGTCATGGAAGAGTGGGATGCACAAACTTTCTCCTCTCTTTCTTATATATTCACACACAAAGTCATACACACATACGCTCCCTCTCAGACAAACCTACAGCCGGTTCCAGCTCTTCTTTGGTTGGGATCTACCAGCAGCCTCAGGCCTCATCTTCATTTCAGCTGCTGACAGATTGGAATCCACCTGCACCCCCATTATCTCTCTCTCTCTCTCTCTCATGCACACACACACACACACACACCACCCCAGACAAGCTCCCGTTTACTCACACACACCCCAGGTAGACTCCCATTCACATCCACCCAAATCCCAGGCAGGCTCCCATTCTCACACACACATACCCTGCTCATCCCAGGAAGGCTCCCATGTATACATATGGACACACACACTTACCCACCCTAAGCAGGCTCCCATTCACACACACACATACACCCATCCCAGGCAGCCTCCCATACATGCATACACACATACACACCATTCTCAGGCAGCCGCCCATTCACACACACACACACACACACACACACACACACACACACACACACACACACACCCAACCCAGGCAGCCTCCTAGACACACACACACACACACCCATCCCAGGCAGCCTCCAAGACACACACACACACACCCATCCCAGGCAGCCTCCTAGACACACATACACCCATTCCAGGCAACCTCCCATGCACGCACAGACACACATCCCTATCCCAGGAACCTCCCATACATGCTTACACACACACCATTCTAAGGCAGCCTCCCATACACACACACACACACATCCCAGGCATTCTCCCATTCACACACCCAATCATTCCAGGCAGGGTCCCATTCACACACACACACACACACACACACACACACACATACAGACCAGGTAGTCAGGGTCCATGAGTGATTCCTCCTCCGCTGCTGCTGCTGCCAGCCTGTTCCTTTGTGGAGAAAAGCCATTCTGCAGCTCCTCTTCCTGTGCTAGCACATCAGAAATTCAACACTCATGGTGCTAGCACTTCTTGTATTCTCATTTTGTGAGAATACAGGAAGTTCTAGCACAACAAGTGTTCAATACAGCGAGGCCAGCACTGGAGGAGGAGATGAAGGATGGGCTTCCTCTGCTGTGGCCTCCTGCTTCTGCCACTGATGGGATTGGGTCCATCGGCAGCACCATGGGCCTCCATTTGTTCTGCTGCTGGTGGGGTGGGTCCACTGATGGCAACATGGTCCTCCTTCTTCCACTGCTGGTGGGATCGGGTCCACCGGCGGCAACAGAGGCCTCCTCTTCTTCTGCCGCCGGTAGGAGCGGGTCCACTGGCGGCAGCACGAGCCTCTCCCTGCTCCCAACGCCGCCCCACCGGGTGTGCTGCCCTGTGCAATTGCACGGTTTTGCACACCCAGTGGTGCTGGGCCTGATCCTTTGCCCACCAGTGCACATCCCTTCCCTTCTCTCTCCCTGCAGGCTGCCTGGACAGGAGGGGCTGGAGCAGAACACTCCTGTTGCTCTGCCTCTCAAGACTGAAAAGAAGCGGTGGAATTCTGTTCCAGGGTGTTCGGCTACAAATTAAGTCCTGGTTATACGTGTAACTATATCTGGGTATATTCAGCAACAGACTTATCTGGGCAATAGGCATATGCAGAGAAATAATTTAAATGTGGTTTGTTTGATTTGGGGGAGGGGGCTTATTTGATTTTTGGTTCGCTTTAATGTTCAGTTTAGTTTGTTTGCCAAAACAAAATAAACATTTAGAAAAAAAGACAAAGAAACTGCAACAAGGCCTCCTTAGAGCCCCCTGGACCCTACTGCCGATTCCCGGGACCACCCAGGGCACTACTGGGCATCTCTGATCCCCCTACCCACCTCCATCAATAAGCCAGGGCCTGGGCCTATCCGGCTAGGCTGAGCCAAGCCTAGCCAGGGCCACCTTGGACCCCTCTGATTCCCTTTGTCACCCCCTGGAAATGATCCAGGATGGGGGACATACTCAGGCCCCACTTACTCATTCCACTGGGGTCTTGCCAAAAAGAAAAGGGCAGGAGCAATCCTCGGTGCCGGCCAGCTCTGAGACCAGTACTATTTTGACATCACTTTGGCACTGTCTCGGCGCTGGCCAGTGCCATTTTGAAAAAGATGAAATGGGGCAGGAGCAATTGGGGATTACTCCTGCCCTTTTCTTCTGGCAAGATGCCTGTGGAAAAGGTAAGTGGGGGTGAGAGAGATCTGGGGCTCATTTCTTGGGAGATGTGAAGGGAGTCAGAGGGCCCAGAGAGGCCTTGGTTGGGCTTGGCTCAGCCTAATCATGTAGGTCTGTGCCCTAGCTTGTTGGTGAAGGATGGGGGGGGGGGAGTCAGAGGAGCTTGAGGAGGCCCCAGAAGATGCCAGAAATCCCTGGGAAGCAGTGGTGGAGGCCCAGTGAGGTTACTTTAAAAAAAATAAATAAAGACTTTTTCAGTTTGGATGTGCTATTAGTTTTAAATGAATGCAGATTCCTACTGGGTACGTCCCACTGAATATATCTAGTAAAAGTTATTAGGTGAATTTTAAAAGCTCAACACGCACCCAAACCAGGAGATACGCGAATATATTGGGCTGGTGCACGCCAAGAGGGTTTTTAAAGCCGCCTGAGTACACGCAGATCTCCCAATACGCGTACAAATGAAAAAGTCCAAAAAAGGGGAGGGGCCTACGCATGGTCTGAGTGGGACGTGGGCGTTCCTGGATTTATGAATTAAAGCAGCACATAAAAACGTACGCACACAAGCATGTGACGGGGGTCTCCTACCGTGTAACTTTACTTCTGCTATGGATAGCGTGTAAGTCCTAAAATAAAGAAATACAGGCATGTCTGCAGGGTTTTAAGTTCAGGATTAAGAGGGAAAAAGGAAGGCTATTTAAATAGGGGGGTTAGGAAGTCCTATCCTTTACCTGGGTGAACTGGGAACGAAGTGGTTAAACTGGTAATGGTGTTGGTACGCGTTTCTATTAAAGTCCCCCCACTTACGCAGTAGAGGCGGCATTTGCGCGCACATGCGTGCACCCATATAAAATTGTGTGCACGTGTACGCACGTTCGGCTTATATTATAGCATGCACACATATACGCATTTGTTATAAAATGGCTGCGACGCTAGACGCAAGCCGACATATACACGTACATGTGAGCCTGAGCGCTGGGACTAAAGTTACCATCCCTGTGCATAAGTTTACCAAAATAATTTGCTTGCTCAGTGGCTCTCTGAATATTGACCTCAAAGTGTTTATTTAGAGAACTGGACACTGGAGATACAGGATTTCATCTGGGTTCTATCCCATTCTCTTTGGCTTTTCCTAGAAAGTCATATTTTATTTTATTTTCCAGATTTACCTTTAGTTAGTTATTACGATGCGCAGTAAATGTCCAAGAGGTTTAGGTTCTTTTGCAAATCTTCTGAGATAGGGAATAAAATGCTCAGATTGTCTGCATACAGCAGGCATTAGGCCCCCTAGTTGTTTAGTTTCATTCCTGGTACATTGGGATCTCTCCAGTCATGTGGGGAGGGAAAAGGGCTGTACACAGACGTTTTGTTTGGTTTTTTTTTTTTTGTTTTGTTTTTTTCATTTATTTCAAATGAAAAACAAACAAACAATGAAATTTTAAGCAACAAAAATAAATAAATAAATAAATAAAAATAAACACAAATTGAAAGCCACCAGAAAAAAAAGGCATCTCTATGACCTCCCCCAGTCCCGTCTAGGACCCTCTTACCCCGGCGAGGTCTTGATTTTGTTTTAATTCTTCACAGAGCAAGAGCAATCCCTGGTTGCTCCTGCCGTGCCACAACCGCTATTGCAAATGTCGCCAGCATATGAAGCCAGCGGAAGAAGTGAAAAATGGCACTGGACTTTGTCTGCCAGAATCATTTGCAGTAGTGGCTGCAGCAGGGCAAACGTTACAGAGGAGCACTTCTGCCTGGTGAAGATTTAAAAGGAAATGGTGACACCACTGGGATAAGAGGGTCCGGAGGCAGCTGGGATGGATCAGGGGAGGGTGTAGAGGGCACAGTAGTAAGTGGTTTGTGATTGCAAGAAAGAAAATGTTTTTTTCAGTGTGGTTTTTTTTTGTGGGTAAAAAACTTGTAACCAAATGTCTCTACTCTCTTCAGGTGAGTGGAAGTTCAAGATCCAATCCAGACCAGTTTCTCCTGACGTGGATTTTCTATACCACGGGACGTGAATATTATCAAAGGGTCTTTCTTCTCCATTTCACAAGTCAGCACCTTAATTTTACTACTTTTTTTTGGTCAATGATGGGATGGGTTGAGTAAGGTTGCCTGTGGTGCCTGTCCTAAAATATAGCACAAAGTAATTATCTTTCCATGTTAAATAATCTTTCTAACTAGCCATAGGTATATGTGGAAGTGGCATAGTGCCCTTTAAGCAATGTCCAACGTGTATAGTTAATGACTAGGAGCAGTAGCAGTTCTCATGTCAGCTACATCTCTGGTGACTGCCACAAACTTATAATGGCTCCAGTGTAGGAAACAGCTGTCTGTCAATATGGACACTTCAGCCTGAATCTACCCATTGCCTTATTTACAGTGATAAATATTTGATGAAAACAAAGTGAAATCTCCCTCCCTCTTCCTCTCTCCCATCATATATTTCTTGAACAGGATGAGTTTTCTGCTATTTATTTTTTTACAGCTGCCAAACTAATCTTTGGCAAAAAGAAAAATGATCAGGTAACCCTCTATTAAAAGAACTCCATTGGTTATCAATCTCCGTATCCAATTTTAAATTGGCTACCTCACATTCAAAGCTCTCCAGGCAGCCCATTTTTTTCCCCCAAATACTTTTTATGGCATAAGGGAACAGTCATTTGGTACACATTACTACTTCTCTCTCAGAACAGTAAGCACATTTTACCTCTTTAATCCACTACATCCTTACATTCCTGGTCTTCTCATCTTGAACTGTTAATAGTCCCCTCATTTAAAGAATTTAGGTTTGAAAGAACTTGAGAAATGACATTTTCATACTTAGCACTGAGCTTATGGAACTCCCTTCCCTTCATGCTTTATTGTGGGAGGGGTTATACCAAAATGAGGAAAAGTCTTAAAACCCTTCTATTCTGTCAATCATTTGATATTTAGAAGGATTCTTCTTCTTTATTCAATTTAAGCACTGTTACAGGAAGGACTCTTTTAACTTTGATTTTAGCTTAGTCCTATTTATATTATTTTCTTTGGTTTTCTTTTAAATATTATTTCCACCAATGATTATTATTCATTTTAAATTGTTTGCTTGTTTTTATTGTTTTACTAGAATGATTTAATATGTTGATTGTATTGTTCATTTTAATTTTTATTGTACATCACATTGATTTTTATGGAAGAAATGTGATTCATGAAATCAAATAAACCAAATAACTAACAAGCATGTTTCCCAATTTGTTGTCTCAGTCTGTTTTTCCTCTGTGCTTTACTGGGATTAATTTAGCATGCTTGTTCCAATATAAGCAAAATATAAGATGTTTTCAAATAAATAAATAAATGGATCTCTTTGGAGCAGTGGTTCTCAACCAGTGTGTCATGACACACCAGTGTGTCGCCAAGCACATGCAGGTGTGTCACCTCACTTCCCGGTCTCCCACTAGCTCAGCTACTCAATTCTCCCTCTCTTCCAATCCAATAAGTCACACTCTTCCTCCGCCTGAGCTTGAAATGCTGATGGTCTGGGCAGAAGGCAGCAAAACTACTCATGGAAACCATTTGGGGCAGCGGCACTGGAGGTAATGACCTCTCCTGCTTCCTGTCCCTGTGGCCTGGAAGTGGAAGTGCTGTGCAGTGTGCCCATGGATGCGGGAAAAAGAAGAAACCTTGCCATTGTCATAAGTAGAAGCAGCATCAGCCTGAGTAAGGGGAAGAGCCGTGTCGCCCAGAGCAAGAAGAGGAACAGCGTCAGCTCCCGCGGCCAATGGGACTCTTCTTATCTTGAGGCCATGGGGGTTGGAGGAGATGGAAGTTGCTGCTGCCACCATTTGTTCTTTGGTGCTGCTACCATTTGTTCTTTGGTGCAGGGGTGGTGAGGGTTAGTGTGTGAGAGAGATTGCGAGGGAGCATGTGTGCATGTGTGTATGAATGAGATTATGTGTGTGTGAGAGAGAAAGCATTTGTGTGATTGGGATCCTGTGTGTGAGAGAGATAGAAAGAGCATGTGTATAAGTGTGTGAGAGCCTGTGTATGTAAGTGAGAGAGAGAAAGAGCCTGTATGTGTAACAGAAAGAGAGAGTGTACATGCAAGAGTATGATTGAGAGCCTATATGTGTAAGTGAGAAAAAGAGGTAACGAGCATGTGTTTAAGTGTGTGAGAGACAGCATGAGTGTGGGTGGTTAAGAGCCTGTGTGTGAGAAAGAAACAGCATGTGTGTGTGTGTGTGTGTGTGATTGAGAGCCTGTGTGTGTGTGTGTGTGTGTGTGCATGTATGACTGAGAGCCTTTGTGTGTAAGTGAGAGTCAGCATGTGTGTGTGTGTGTCATTGAGAGCCTGTGTGTGATTGAGAACCTATGTGTAGAAGTGTGAGAGAGAGAATTGTGTAAATATGTGATTGAGAGCCTGCATGTGTAAGAAGGAAAGAGCATGGGTGCATATTTGTGATTGAAAGAGCATGTGTATGATTGAGAGCCTGTGTGTATGAGAGAGAGGGAGCATATGTGTAAATTTGTAAATGAGAGAGTAAGATGGAGCGAGAGAGCTTGTATGTATGAATGTATGATTGGGAGAAAGTTGCAGGCAAAAACCCTCCTCCTTTTCTCCTGCTAATTCACAACATTCTCAGGGCACCTGGAAATCAAACTTTCCCAGAAATGGAGAGCAGAGAATTTTTTTTAATCTTTATTATTTTTAATTATTGTATTTTTGTGTTTGTTGTTTTGAAATAATATATTGGTGTCTGAAAATTTTTTATACAAGGTTTTAATTATTGACTGTTGTAGTCATCAATTTTTTAAAAATAATTTGTTGTTTTTATTAGTATGGTTTCACTACTATTGATTTTATATTTCTTGATGTGTTTTATGACAACAGGTGATGTTTCTGTTTTTCCATTGAGTCTCTGGCTTGTTGCAGTTTCCAGTTCAGTTTTTGTCAGCATGTTTTTATTTATATTTTATGGTCTCTTTATTCTTTGTTAGGTGAAGGTCTGCACCTGTGATTGAGGTGAAATATTCTGCTGGCATGTAGTTTTTGTGTAGGGATCTATAGCAGCCTGGTTGTTGCTGTTAAAGTGCTGGCAATTAGTGCTGTTCTGGTATGGGAAGATTACTATATATGTAATTTCTGTTCAGAGACAGTACTTTTATCTTTCCCTTATGTCATTCTTTACAAGAAAAGCAATACTTAAGCTTTTTAAAATTTCTGCCATGGATTATAATGAGCAGTGTGTCACATGTGTTAGTGTTGTCTATCAGGTGTTTCATGATGGGAAAAAGGTTGAGAAGCACTGCTTTGGAGAGAAAAATAGTACAAACTTCTATTTGCCAAATAATACCTTATTACTGCATGCATTCATTTATCTATCCTTCCTATTTTAGAACTAAAAATCAAAATCCAGGGGTTCTAATGTTTCCTGACGTTAGTGTAGTCAGAGAGCTTTGTTTTTAAATAAATACAACAATTCTGGGAATCCAGTGTCTTCAGCCTTCATATTTCTGTAGATTTAATTTCTTTTTAGGAGGAATTTTTTTAAAATGTTTATCTGAAAGGCTGCCTGTATCATTAGACTAATGATCAGTCATATAATAAAATATAATTTTCTCATTAGAGTAATGATCAGTCATGTAATAAAGTATACTTTTTCTCATTGATTATAGGACCTCATGTGCTCCCAATTTAGAATTTACAAAAATGTTTGCTAGACTAGGATACATTTGTTAAAACAGAATTTACTTTCTAAAACTGATAACATATAAATAATATTAGGGGGTTAGCTTCCTTATCCTGTACATGTGTGCCTTTCCATTTAGCCATGTTTAATATCTATGATTGAAACATCAGATTTATGCTTGGGTATTTTCAGTACGGTCAAACTATAGACCAGCAATACTCCCGGAGCCACATTTTTTTAAATTAATTTACAGAGCACTTAAACAATTCAGAATCATATGGAGAATAAAAACTTCACTTTTATTTTAAAACGACAGCATTTGATCGTGACTCTCCGTAGTGCGCTTGTTGGGCAAACGTAGTTCAGTTACTACATGCAAATATCCCTGATCCTTCTCCACCAGAAAGCCGATCTCTGCCCTGCAAACACCCTCTTGATGGGTAATTAACTATTTACCTGCTACTTTGCACGTGGTCTTTAAAATATACGTATGTCAACAAACGATGCAAGCAAGGGTAATAAACATCAAGCTAGCTCAGCAGATGCACACTTTTCATTGAGTTAGGAAATATAAACTGTTAGATAACCTTCTCGAGCCTACCGTGCATGTTATAAAATGCTCATTTTTTTATATTGATGCGGATGAGGGAGAAGCGCCCCTGCTGTTGGTGGGCTGCTACTGCAGATAACTTCTAATAGAGCGGCATTAAAACAATTTAAAATGATGAATATATAACTACCATATTGGATGAAAGGAAAAAACATGTTTTAAGGAGAGGGGGCGAGGATACTGGCATTTAATCAAGAGAAAAAGAATCGGGTACGAACATCTTATCTATCTATAAATAATATTGATCAAAACTAGTAATAGTACCGATAATAAACATTCTGACCACTTGTCAGTGTTTAATGGATTCCATTCGTTGACATTCGTGGAATTTTAACATTAATTTGGGAAATCAGGTTCAGCTTCAGCTTGGAATAATTTGCAGCCTGTAGTTAGGTAGGTACTGAGAACATAAACCATAAGGATGTCAGCCCCAATTGAATAAACAAGAAGGCACAGGACAATGTGAATTTAAAAGTTGCAGCCGGTCGGTTTTCCTCCAATATTCATGTGTTTAGGATGCATCCTCTGGCAGGATGTGCTGTGCATACGTGAAGCAGGAACGAAATCCTTGTACCAGCCTGAAGGCTCTCTCCAAAGCCATCAGCCGGTGCCTGGACGGGACAATGATGCCAGTAGACGGGAGGGGGGCAGGCAAGATTTTTGCACGGGCTGCCGACATCCCTAGCCTAACGTGTAGACTGTGCCAGGCTGCGCAGAAGTACATGCCGCCGTCCGCTTCCCTCGTGTCGGTGATGCTGAGGGTGCACGACCTGTCCGCGTCCGGCTCCAGGGAGACCCTGTCCTCGTACTGCTTGGAGACGTTCTGCTGCCCGGGTCTGTAGTACAGGACCCAGTGCAGGCGCTGGCCGTGGTCCTGACGGTACCAGTGGACGCCTCGGTTGACGACGGACTCTCCCTCCACCTCGCAGAGCAGCTTGGCCGTTTTCCCCGGGGGCCGGGAGATGGACATTGGAGACTGAATCAAGGAGACTGCGCCCAGACCTGCTCCTAAAAAGATACAGGCAATTCAGAACCGGGTCTCTCTTCATCCTCCTCATCTGTTAGTTCAAACTGAGTATGACCTGACTTGTGAGCTTCCTTTGTCTACGGTGAAATACTTACGGACGCAGAGGCCCCACAGCAAGCCAAAGAAGAGGAGCCTGGGGCCTGCACCCATCTTGACCCCCTGAGTCTACTGCATGGATTTCGTTTTGCTAGGGCTAGAGCAGCAATTGGAATCTTAGTCTGATACAACAAAGGTCTTGCGGCAAATGACTTTATACTCCATCAGATATTGGGCAAGATCCGTTTCACCCCGTGGTTGGCCTCGGATGCTAACTGATATCTAGGTCAAGAAAAGGCAAGAAAACAAACAAAGTGCCTCATGAAGTGTGCAGCTTTGCAAAATCGCACCTTCCCAGCAGCAAGAATGACTGTAGAAAAAGGTAGGGTGTGTGGCTTCCAGAAGGTGATACAACTGCTCTACCGATGAAAGGAAGCACCGCGGAGCTTTTGAAAGAAGGTTAGACACATATATTCTTCTGATTTCAGTTTGTGATGAATAAAGAGGTTCCAAACAAAGCGAATGAGGATGATCATTTTTTTTTTCAACATGCATGGCTAATTCCTTTCTGCATTAGCGCCAGCATCAGAAATAAATGCCACGTGTCCTACAGCCCAGGTGGAAGTAAATCCGAATATACAGTGCTGGATCCAAAGCACAGCTCTGCCCGATGGATCTGTCAGTTGTCAAGCGAAAAACTTGGGAAGAAAAATGTTACTTTCAAAGAAGCAATAGTACAAAACTGGACTACAGAAACCACCGACGAAATAGGGGACAGAGAGAGCAAGTGAAAAATCTGCTTGGATGCAAAGAAGGCTGGAAGGTTGATTCGGTTGATCTCACAACCTTCCTTTTTAATTGTAAGAATTTTCGTAAATATTGGTTTGAGCAGTAAAACTAATTTGGAGGTGACGTCTAAATCGTTATACTTTTCAATTAAATTTTTTAAGTAAAAAAAAAAAATCATGGTACACGACAAAAATTGTGGACAAAACTGGAAAACTGATTTTTCAATTGCTTTGAAACAACTTAAAAAAACCCCCAACTAGTACTCTACTAGCACACCGAGCTTTCCAAAGAAAGATTTGGACCCAGTAAACATCAATTTTGTGAGGATGTGGCGAGAAGATGAGCAGAAGCCGTGGGGTGGGTGGTGGGGGAGAGTGGGGAGGTAAATGGAAGTGCCCCCTACGCAGCTCTCCCTTTTTCCCTCCAGCCCCTGCTCACCCCTCTCTTGTTCACTCCTCTCTGCCTCCCACTGCTCACCCCTTTCTACCATCACCTTGCTGACTCCCCTCTTCCCCTACTTTGTGCACCTTTCTCTCCCAACTCCTTGTTCACCCCACTCCTCCTTTCTTTGCTCAACTTCTCCTTTCTCCCCCACCTTATTCACCTCTTTCCCCCTCACTCCCTTCACAGACACCAGTGCAATGCCAGCAGCAAAGCAGCAGCACTGTAGCAGCCACTGGAGTGGTAGAATGTGCTTCTGACCATGAGGATCCTTCTCTCGCCTATCACAGCTTACTGAACCAATCAGCCATGGAAGAGCGGAGATGAATCAAGAGGCTGAGAAGTGCTCCTGCCCCTGACTGGCCCCTAGTATGGGGCCTTCCCAAATACCCCGATGGCAATGGCATTTAATCTAGCTCATCATGGAATGCCATTATGTAAACGTAAGGTTTGTTACACACAGTCCATTGCAGAACACAGAAAGGTCCATAAACAGCAAGTTTGTCTAAGTTTGGTACTTAATTGGACAAACGCTGGAATTTTAAAAATCCCACCGGTCTGACTGCCTCAGACCCAGCCGGATAACTTGTTACCTGTATAAACACTTATCTGACTATCGGGCCGATACAGTAAAGTCCACGGGAGAGCAGATGAACGCCCGCTCTCCCGGCGCGCGCACAGGCCACTCTCCTGTGCGCGCGATTCAGTATGCAAATTAGGCCCGGCGGTAAAAACAGGCAAAAGGAGGCGCTAGGGACACTAAGGGACACTAAGGGACACTTAATATCGTCATGATATTAAGTCGGAAGGTGAACAGAAAAGCAGTAAAAACTGCTTTTCTGTGCACCTTCCGACTTAATATCATGGAGATATTAAGTCGGAGGTCCCGAAAGTTATCAAAAGTAAAAAAAAAAAAATTTGAAGTCAGCCCGCTGCTCGCAGGTCGAAAACCGGATCTTTCCTGGTGCCCAAAGAAATTAGCGCCTACCTTTGGGTAGGCGCTAATTTCTGAAAGTAAAATGTGCATTTGCATGTTGCGGGCGCTATTAGGTTTGGGGGGGTTGGACACACGTTTTCGGCCCCTTACTGAATAAAGGGTAAAGCTAGTGCGTCGAAAACACGTGTCCAATCGAGGGTTAGCAGTGCGCTCCGTCGGAGCACACTGTACTGTATCGGCCCGTATGATAGATGCATTTTGGGGGCATTTGAGGGCGGAACACCATTATCTGGCTAACGGGCTGATACAGTAAAGTCCGCGGGAGAGCGCTCTCCCGGCGCGCGCACAGGCCACTCTCCTGTGCGCTCGATTCAGTACGCAAATTAGGCCTGGCGGTAAAAACAGGTAAAAGGAGGCACTAGGGACACTAGCGCATCCCTAGCACCTCCTTTTGGACCGGAGCGGCGGCTGTCAGCGGGTAATGGAGGATGAGATTTGAGTGGGTCCAGGCTGGGGAGCAAAGGGTTAGGAATGTGCTGGGGTTGGGGTGCTGAAGAGACGGGAGTGTTGGGAGTATGATAGGATCAGGTTAGGGAGGGAATCAACCAGGGGTGGATCAGGGCGATCTGCTGCACCCCCAGCGTGGCCCGGCAAGGTCAAAGCAGCGAGAAAGCAAAAAAGAGGGCGTATAGCCCTTTTGGCTATTTGAAATGCTAGGGAAAGGGAGGATGCGAAGTTGGGATTCCCAGAGGAGTGGTAGAGTGCTAATGATATTTCTAGGAAGCTGGCAGGAACCCTGCCACCTGCCTCCCAACCTTCCCTAGCATTTGCCCCCTGGGGAAGTTGGAGATGGGCTGCGGGTGTGACTCTCAGGGTTGGTGCAAGGGTATTAGGTGCCCTAAGTGAACCTTACATCCTTGTGCACAACTCTTGCCCCCAGCCCTCGGCCCTCTCCATACACAATTACAAATTATGCATTTATAATACCAGACTTTACATGAAACAGGACAAAGTACAATCTCTGAGGTAAAAACATCATTTATAAGATATACATTATACTTACATGCACTGTTGTGCTGCCAACCAGAAAACCCTGCAAAAAAAGACCCTTGGAACCCATGTGGTATTAGGCATATGGTGAAGTGCATTAGGTGAGAGCTTGGCCCTCAGAGAGCCATGAATAAACAATTACAATATAGTAAACCTCCCATACTAAAAACAGCACTAACTGCCAGAACTCAAACTACAACCCTATCTACAAAAAGGCAACACTGCAAATATTACATCACGCTTTAAAGCACCAACATACATCCTATTTAGAAAACAGAACAAGCCTGGATGCCTAAAATACCTGTAAAATAAAAAAAATACATGTACCTAAAAATATTGTACAAAAACTACATAAAATTACATAAATCCCTTCTTCAGATATCAGATCAGAGACATTCACATCTAAAGATGGATCCTATACTGTCTCAATAACTCAAGTACAGTAGTTTTGGATAATACTTACATAACCAATAAAAGCTATCATAGCCTATCAAGTATACAGTTTACCCCAAAAGACAAATCTGCTATATCAAAACAACACTAACTCCCAGAACTCAAACAGCAACAACCCTACTCAGGAAAGAGCAGCACTGCAAATATTACATCAGGCCTTAGAAGATCAATGCACCTCCTATTGAAAACAGCAAGACAGAATGCTATAAACCTACACAAACTATAAACAGTGAAATCCCTCACCTTGATCACACCTACAGAACACAGACCCTTACCAAAGGCAGAATAAGAGACCAACAAACACCAAAAAAGAAATATAATACATCAATCATAAAAGTAAAACCATACTAATAAAAAGAGCAAATATTTTAAAACGGAGTAGAAAACTCAATAATTAAAACCTCAAATTTTCCCAAAATATATTTCAAAACAGAAGACATATCCAATAATAAAGCTAATAAGGATTTTAAAAATCTCCCGCTTTTCATACCTGGCATGTTTTGATTTCCAGCCGCTCTGAGATTGTTGATTAGGGTAGGGGGGAGCTGTAAAAACTTTATCCTCTCTCTCACACACACACAGGTTACTCACTCCCTCACACACATGCACCCAACACACAGGCTGTCCTCCACATCACCCACTGGCTCTCACCCACCCACACACTAGCAGTCACACATACACATTCATCCTCACACACATGCTCTTACCCACCCACGCACAAAAATACTCTCACCCCTTCCCCATGATGCAAACAGCCTCTCCCCCCACCTCCACCCCCCACTCAAAGCCTTTCCTCTCAACCCCACACAGAACCTCTCTCACACACATACACTGACACATATACAAGATCTCACCCATGAAATCATGCACACACACACACACACACACACACACGCATGCAGACCCTTCCCCCACCACACACACACAGTCACACAAACACATTCACATACCGACACTCAGGCTCTGACCCAGCCACCCACCCATATACACACACACTGGATCCTACCCACCCACCCCCATACACAGAGATTCTAAAATCCACCCCCAAAATGCCTCTCACCTACATATACACGGGATCTCACCCACCCACTCAGGTAGTCAGCCACACACAGGTAGTCACCCACCCACACCCAAGCAGTTACACATACACACCCACACACAGGCTCTCACCCCCCACTGACACACAGAGGCTCTCAGCCTCCCACCGACACACACACACACACACACACTAGGGCTCCCACATCCACATAGTCTCTCACCTACACTCAAGCAGTCATCCATCTACCCAGGCAGGCAGTCACCCACACACACCCATAGGGTCTAGACTTTTTTTTTCAGCCGCCAGTAGGATGGGGTCCACTGTCAGCCACCGCGTCCTCCTCCTCTCTTAGGTTGCCAGTTGTTGGGGCGGTGGCAGCAGGAGTCGTGTTTATCCCAATGTCATCTCCTTTTGCTGTGGGGCCAGTCTCAATGGTAAAAGCTGCGAGACTGGCCCCGCGGCAGCAAGAGATGGTGTCGGGATAAATGCGACTCCTGGGTTAGGGACGTGCGTTGTCACTGAGCGGATCGAGCAGGGGTTTGGTTTATCCCTGCCCGATTCGATGTTTGGCTTTGAAGGCAGGGTGAGGCGGCGGCTGCGGTAGAAGCGTTCTGGAGAGGCACTTTTTTGCCGCTTCAAAATTCTGCCACCTGGGGCCGCCATCTCACCCTGCCTCATGATAGAACTGTCCCTGGGATCAACAGTGCACTGGGTCCAGGCTGTGCAGGGGAGAAGGAATCGGGCTGGTAAAGGGGGCTCAGAGGGGAAGGAATTGCTGGGGTCATGCTGAGAAGGGTGAAAGGAAGTGCTGGGGGAAGCATGGGGGAGAAAGACGGAATGGGGGCCTCTTTAGAATTTCAACAGGTTTCAGCTGTTAATAAAGTCATTTGATGGCTAGTGAGAATGTGCCTCCTTCAAAGTGTGGATGTTTGCTTACTGCCCCGTTTTAAGGTGGGAACAGCTTATTTGCAGGTAGTTTTGGTACACTGCTTCTGTACAGTTTTCGCAGCCACTTATCCAAGTGAATAGCTGCATACGTGCGCAAAAGGAGTTGGCTGAATATTGCCGTCCTCTGCCTGTGCACCTTTGGCCTGGGTAAGAAAAGGTGCAGCTGTAGGCACGTTTAGGTCCAGGGGTGTAAAACCACACACACCCTTGACATTTTCAATTGCACATGCCAGTTTCACCTCCTCTCACCCGCCCACACAGACAGCAGGGGGAAAGTATCTGGGTGCTTTTAGCAAGCGTACTTTGTGGCTACTAATTTTCCAAGGTGAGCAACACAGTGTGCATGGGCTAAGAATGTCCTTGCCCTTGGACACTGCAAATTAAGTGGGCTATTCAACATTGTCCCCTTACTGGATTCACCACATGGTAGCAACTTGGCTCAAATTGTGCAACATCTTACTGAAATGAGTTAACATTTTTATAAAGAAGTGAATAATAAGAATCATTTTAAATTATTTCTTTATTGAATTTCGGAATGATATTTAAGAGAGTCTTCATTTAAGAAATCAAAATACATATTAAGAATACAATAAATAGAAAAGAAAATAATAATAATAATAATAATAAAAACAGCACTTATGAGTGTAGTTTCTCTGAACAAGCAATTATTTGCCTTCGGTTTCCGTATCTCACTTGTTTCCACAGTTAACTGGATTCTTTCCTTTTGGCACCGAAGGCTTCGCAGGGGCTGCCAGGATTTAGTATTTGTCGCAGGGTTTAAGGCAGCAAGTCCCAGCCCGCTAGATTATTCCAGCACGGTCTAGCTGCGCCCTCTGCTGGTAAAACCGCCCCTCTCTCTCCTTCTTAATCGCGTCCTCGTCATAGGTCAGCGAGGGGGCGCGCTGCGGAAATCTCAGATAATGATGATTGCTGCAACGCGTGAGCGCCTCTGTTATGGCCCCCGTCTCATTTCACATCAGCCTCCCGGGCTGGGGTTTAAAGCGGCGCCCTAGAGGTTTGACCGTTCCCCTGAGCAACGCAGTCCCTTTGATTAAACTGTGAGCACAACTAACAGAAAAAAAAACAAAACAAAGCGATGAAACCAACTGCTATGACAACATAGGGACGTTAAAAAAAAATAAATCCTTAATCGGTTTATGCACACGTAGGAGAAGGAATTGGGCACACACTTAATCCAAGCTGCACACGTGGGTCCCTCCCAAAGACAGAAGAATCCAGGTAAACCAACCGGTTGCTACGTCTGCGTTCCCACAACGGAGGTAAATCAGAGGGGAGGGATTATATAGTGTTCAAGACGCACATACATTGCTCATATTTCCTAAATGTAGTATGGATATATGTCATTGCACCTACAGATATTCTTATGTGCACCAAGCATTTAACCAGGCAAGTGTAAGTAAACTTCTTCCAGTTTGACTCCTTGGCTGGCAGTGGGGTGTTTGGATTACGTTCCCAGAATGAGTTCTCTCATGTGTAGGTTTTGAGCCGTGAATGTCGGAAGAGACGCTGGGGTTCTTCGTTCTGTGGGGGGTGGGAAACGAGAGAGAAAGAGAATTCTCCAGGGTGTGCACGTGAAATGCAAGGCTCAAGGCACTTTTCACTTGTCAAAGCAGAACACTGTTAAGAGAGCACACATTCCTTTCTTGAATTTTTGGGCAGCTGATCACCAGGGGGAGCTCTAGGGGAGGCAGTGGGAGCTAGGGGGGAGATTAAGTCACCCTTGGGCAAAGCTTGTTGTTTCAATATTATCTAAGGGAGGGAGGGAGGGGGCATGGAGAAAGTAATTAGGAAATTGAAAAAGAATGGAGGAAAGTAAATAGGTGGCAGAGAAGGAATCAGAAAGAAACAAGGGTTGGGACACCATTATGAAGATAGAGCTCAGACTCTGGACCAGATAGCCCAAGAGTCAATATTCTGATAGGGAATTTCCATTTAAGAAGCTTGCTGCTAGCAGTTTGCCAGTGTATAGAAGCAGAGATTGCTTTCTTACTGCAGGGAGTTATGCTGGCTGGTGTCTTGATGATTTAGGCTGTAGAACTGAACTGTGACATGTAAATAATAGAATTTTGAATGGGAATAGAGAGAAACCATGCCTGTGTTTCATGTCTTATCTCTGGGAATGGGGGAGAAGCCTAAGTTCTCACCCAAAAGAGTTTACTGGGGAGGCTGCTACCTCACCGAGGGTGTCTGAAGCTGTATTGCGAACTGGACAACTAGGTGAACCGGTATTAAGGGGAAGTGTGTAATGCTGAACCACTGGATTTTTCTTGCTGTTTAGTAAGTTTCGGGTGTAGGGCCAAGCTTAATAAAAATAATCTGCACTTGGATCTCATTGTTACCTCTTTACTAATGCAAGCCAGGAGGTGATAGGCTGGTTATCAGAAGTCTAGGAGATGGGCTGGCCCGGTGCAATTTATGCAAGTGAGTGTGGAAAAGAAGATCTTAGACCCCCAGCAAGTTCTGGCTGAAATGGAAGCATTATCCCTTGACTGGGAAACTGCTTGAGAAGACAAGAGGTATAGGATAAATGATGAAAATGTATTATTTGTGAGGGAAGTAAGTAATGGGAATGAAGAGAGGTTCAGGGTACCTGGTAATTAAGTATTATCCATGTTTAGGGTGAATGCTGGCAGTAATGAGAGGTGAGGGATGCCTACAAGAGCAATGCTTGAGATCAAAGTGAAAAATAGGGCCAAAATAAAAGGGGTTTCAAGAGAAGTCCTAGAGCCAATAGGGTAAACCCATGCAAGGGAAGTGGACCCTTAGGGCTATGGTGTGGTTGGGAGCGAATCCTCTAGGCTTACACCGACAGCTGGTGTGTGTGCTCTGGAATGGGACTGGTCGAGAACTTCACCTTTACCAACCCCTTTCCCTGCAGGCTGAGCCCTTGAGTTTTGGAGACCAGCAGGACTTAGGCGGAGGACCCACAGAGTATGGAGAGAGTCCAAGAGAGGCACCAGAGACAGGCCAGGGATCAGGGCAGGCAGCAGGCAACGAGGTGCAGGTATAGGCAAGGGGGTCAGAGATAGGTGGCAAGCAAAGTGTAATTGAGGTCCAGGCAAAGGTCAGTGGCATGCAGCAAGCAAAGCTGCCTGCCATTAAATGGATTAAATGGTCAGTTTTATCAGTGAAAAAGGGTAAACAGTGGAGTGCCTCAGGGATCTGTACTTGGACCAGTGCTTTTCAATATATTTATAAATGATCTGGGAAGGAATATGACGAGTGAGGTTATCAAATTTGCGGATGATACAAAATTATTCAGAGTAGTTAAATCACAAGCAGACTGTGATACATTACAGGAGGACCTTGCAAGACTGGAAGATTGGGCATCCAAATGGCAGATGAAATTTAATGTGGACAAGTACAAGGTGATGCATATAGGGAAAAATAACCCTTGCTGTAGTTACACGATGTTAGGTTCTATATTAGGAGCTACCACCCAGGAAAAAGATCTAGGCGTCATAGTGGATAATACTTTAAAATCGTCAGCTCAGTGTGCTGCAGCAGTCAAAAAAGCAAACAATGTTAGGAATTATTAAGAAGGGAATGGTTAATAAAACGCTCCATTGTGAGACCGCACCATGGAGCGTTTTATTAACCAAATGCGACGACCAGAATTGTGTACTTAGGCGGAGGACCCACAGAGTATGTGTGTACAATTCTGGTCGTCGCATCTCAAAAAAAATATAGTTGCGATGGAGAAGGTACAGAGAAGGGCAACCAAAATGATAAAGGGAATGGAACAGCTCCCCTATGAGGAAAGACTAAAGAGGTTAGCACTGTTCAGCTTGGAGAAGAGACGGCTGAGGGGGGATATGATAGAGGTCTTTAAGATCATGAGAGGTCTTCAACGAGTAGATGTGAATTGGTTATTTACACTTTCGGATAATAGAAGGACCAGGGGGGCATTGCATGAAAATAGCTAGTAGCACATTTAAGACTAATCGGAGAAAATTCTTTTTCACTCAAAGCACAATTAAGCTCTGGAATTTGTTGCCAGAGGATGTGGTTAGTGCAGTTAGGGTAGCTGGGTTCAAAAAAGGTTTGGATAAGCTCTTGGAGGAGTAGTCCATTAACTGCTAGTAATCAAGTTTACTTAGGGAATAGCCACTGCTATTAATCACATCAGTAGCATGGGATCTTCTTGGTTTTTGGGTACTTGCCAGCTCCTTGTGGCCTGGTTTGGCCTCTGTTGGAAACAGGATGCTGAGCTTGATGGACCCTTGGTCTGACCCAGCATGGCAATTCCTTATGTTCTTATGTCAAGATTCAGGCAGTGGTCAATCCAGGAGGTTAGTCTGAAGAGAAAGTAGTAGCAAGGCAAGGAGGACTGGATTAGACAGAGGAGGCTGGAGAGAAAAGGCAGGGCAGGCCGGATATTAGAGGTGTGAATCGTGTGATCGATCGTCTTAACGATCAATTTTGGCTGGGGGGGGGGGAGGGAAATCTTATCGTCGTGTTGTTTTTTTTTTAAAAAATCGTTAAAAATCGTAAATCGGGGGAGGGCGGGAAAACCGGCACACCAAAAAAACCCTAAAACCCACCCCGAACCTTTAAAAGAAATCCCCCACCCTCCCGAACCCCCCCAAAATGTTTTAAATTACCTGGGGTCCAGTGGGGAGGGGGGTCCTGACGCGATCTCCCTCTCTCTCTAGCCACGACTGCGTTGAGAAATGGTGCCGGTGGCCCTTTGCCCTTATCATGTGACAGGGCAAAGGTAGCGCCGGCGCCATTTTGTTTTCTGGCTCCCGACGTCACGCCTGCTAGAGATCGCCCTCGGACCCCCGCTGGACCCCCAGGGACTTTTGGCCAGCTTGGGGGGGGGGGGGGCCTCCTGACCCCCACAAGACTTGCCAAAAGTCCAGCGGGGGTCCGGGAGCGACCTCCTGCACGCGGGCCGTATTGCCAATCTTCAAAATGGCGCCGGCGCTACCTTTGCCCTCACTATGTCATACGGGCGACCGTTAAGACGATCGATCACACGATTCACACCTCTAATATCCGGCCTGCCCTTTGCCCTTACTATATTCTCTATAAAAGATACCAACCCGGCTTGCATTCCTTCGCCCTCCTTCAATTACAGGAAAACTTGCTCCCCAGAAGACCTTAACAATCACCTTTCACCACTACTCCACCAACTGGACCTTACAGATCCGAACGCAGCACTTCGATCATGGAATACAATCACCGAAACTATAGCTAACAAGCTATGCCCTCCTATTACAAAAAAACCACACCAGAATTCCTCCAAAAGACAGCCATGGTTCTCTTTAGAACTAAGAAAGCTCAAACTCCAACTAAGACAAAATGAGGCTAAATGGCGCAAAAACCCAGGAACCAACACCCTTTCAATCTACAAATCATCTCTGCACCAATACAAATCAAGCACCCTAAGATCCAAGAGGGACTACTACGCCTCGAAGATACACAACCTTGTATTCGATGCCAAAGCCCTCTTCAGCTATGTAGCCAACCTCACACAATTAAATCAACCAGAGATTGCTCATGACCAAGCTCAATTGAAAGCGGAAGAATTAGCTCTATTCTTCAGCAACAAAATCAATACTCTTCTATCGCAGCTCCCCATGAACCCCACTGTTCCACTAACCACTCCTCAACCTTCAATCAACTACACTCGGTTAGAAGAACTTGACACAACTTCATCCACTGAGATCCAAGGAATTCTAAGGAAAATGAAACCTTCCTCTCACCCTTCGGATCACATCCCAGCCAAACTACTACTATCAATTCCAGAATCTATCTCCAAAACCCTGGCAGATATCATAAATTGCTCCCTTACACAAGGAATCTACCCTGACAACCTCAAACTTGCCTCACTCAAACCCCTTCTCAAAAAACCAAATCTCGACCCAAACGATTCTAACAACTTTAGACCGATAGCCAACCTCCCATTCATAGCCAAGATAATGGAAAAATTGGTAAACTCACGACTCTCAAACTACATTGAAGATAATAACCTTCTATTCCCATCACAATACGGATTCCGTAAAACCTTAAGCACGGAAGCCCTCCTCATCTCTATGACTGACCACATCATCCTAGGCTTAGACAAAGGACAAGCCTTCCTTCTGATACTACTCGACCTTTCGTCTGCATTTGATACGGTCAATCACTCCCTTCTCATTAACCAACTAACAGCCATAGGTATCTCAGGCACTGCCCTATCATGGTTCAGAACCTTCCTCAGCAACAGAGGATATAAGGTTAAGATTCATAATAAAGAATCCTCTCTTCACCCCGCGTCAGTAGGAGTCCCTCAGGGCTCATCCCTGTCTCCTACCTTGTTCAACATTTATCTGTTACCCTTATGTAAACTTCTCACCGACCTCAATCTCAAACACTTCCTCTATGCAGACGATATTCAGGTCTTGATCCCCATCGAAGAGTCGCTCGCAAAAACACTGTCTCACTGGGAAACCTGCCTCCAAAACATCAAACAGCTTCTCACAAGTCTCAACCTGATACTAAATTCATCAAAAACGGTACTTCTACTCATCACACCAGAAAACAGCTCCCTCACACACACTCATCCCACCGTACCAAATACTACACAAGTAAGAGACCTAGGAGTTCTAATTGACAATCACCTAAACCTGAAAGCTAACATCAACAAAACCACCAGAGACTGCTTTTATAAGCTCCAAGTGCTGAAAAGAATACGACCTCTCTTCCACACACATGACTTTAGAACGATTCTACAATCAATCATTTTCGCAAAGCTGGACTATTGTAACACCATCATGCTTGGTCTCCCCTCATCACACACCAAACCATTGCAAATGGTCCAAAATGCCTCCGCCCGTATACTCACTAACACCAGGAGAAGAGAACACATAACCCCAATCCTGATGGACCTTCATTGGCTGCCCATACACTTCAGAATAATCTACAAGGCCATTCTCACCATTTTCAAAAACATCCATCAATTAGCTCCAATCGATCTCCATATCCCCCTCCGATTACACCATTCAACAAGACCGACAAGAGATGCTTACAAAGGATCACTTCAAGTACCCCCAGCCAAAACTACCAGACACATCACGCTTAGAGATCGGGCATTCTCCACAGCCAGTCCAACTTTATGGAACTCCATTCCCCCGGATCTTAGAATGGAACCCAGCATCTCAACATTCAAGAAAAAACTCAAGACGTGGCTATTCACGCAGGCATTTCCTAACTCCAACATTATTTAACTCATCAATCAACACGCTCCGCTAATAATAACATTAATAGCCACCTCTTACAATGTTATTTATACAATGCTAATTATACATATATATAATCATCTGATCTTCATTTTCCTTCTCTCTCCAAGTTATTGATTTCCTTGTTATATGTAACTGCTTTTCTGCACTTTTGTTCATATTGTAAAGTTTTATTATTATTGCACCCCTGTTTCTTGTGAACCAGCATGATGGGACTTTCGTCCTGAATGTTGGTATATAAAAAAAACTTAAATAAAAAAAAATAAATATGACAGGGTATCCGTGCCATTAGCCGGCCCCTGTCACATGGTAGGAGCACTGGCTGGCCGGCGCCATCTTTAAAGATGGCTGCCACCATCCTTAAAGATGGCCGCCGTCGTAAAGATGGCCGCCGCCATCTTTAAAGATGGCACCGGCCATCCAGTGCTCCTACCATGTGACAGGAGCCGGCCAATGGCACGGATACCCTGTCACATGGTAAGGACAAAGGGCCATCAGCGCCATCTTTATGAGTGGTAGCCGACGGCCCGAGAACGGGAGATCGCTCCCGGGACCACCACTAGAGCACCAGGTAAATTTAAAATGTTTTGGGGGGCTCGGGATGGTGGGGGAAGCTAAGGGGTCGTTTTTAAAGGGTCAGGTGGTTTTTTGTTTTTTTTATCGGGCCATCGGCGCCATTTTTGAGTGGCAGCCAAAATAGCGCCGATGGCCCGAGAGCGGGAGATCGGTCCCCGCGCCCCCACTGGACCACCAGGTAATCGTAAAATGTTTTGGGGGGGTTCGGGAGGGTGGGGGAAGGTAAGGGGTTAATTTTAAAGGGTCGGGCCTCACTAAAAAAAAAAATAACGATGTGAATCGGAACCAATTCCGATTCACATCACCCACGATCAGATTTTTTCCCCCCTCTAGCCGAACCCGATCGTTAAGACGATCGGGCACACGATTCACATCTCTAGCCAGAACCATCATTGCTGGAGAACATGGGAACAGGCCGCCCCTCTATTGTTCTCACTTTACTGTTCCCCATCATTCTATGCATCAAACTCAAAATCCTATCTTTCACCATCTAATCCACTGATCTTCACTGTAAGGCCCAGGGGCAGCTCTCATCAATCCTAAGTCAGGCTCCCTAACTCTTTTCCCCAATACACACTCTCCCCGCACCTTCTCCAGATGCTTGCTGCTGCACTGCCTCCGGAATAGCTGTTTTCCTCTAGCACTGCTCGGCTCTCAATTAATTTGAATCATGCGGTGCCCAAACACCCATGCTGTTGTCACGAGACTGCGCATATAGCAAAGGAGTTTAGGCAGGGCCAGTGCAAGGGTATTAGGCACCCTAGGTGAACCTTCTGTCTTGCATCTCCCCCCCTTCCCCCCTGGTCCAGGCCCCGGTTCCGCCCCAACCTCATTCACTCAGACAAGCCCCCTCTCTTACATACACACACACACACACACACACAGGTTCCTTGTCTCATTCACACGCACCCTTACACAGGTTCCCTCCCTCTCTCTCAATAACACCATTGCTCTATTGTACACACGCACACACACATAAACAGGGGCGCTGCTCGTGGCCTGCTGAGACTCTGCTTCTCTCGGCCGTGAGCAGGATGGGTGCTGTTCGTAGCCCGCTGAGTCTACATTTCTTGGCTGCGAGCAGGATGGTGCTGCTCGCAGCCCACTGAGTCTCTACTCCTCTCAGCCGTGAGTGGGATGGACTCCATTTGTGGCCCCACATGGCTGCTCTCTGCTGCCCTCTAATGGCTGGCACCCTAGGCAACCGCCTAGTTCACCTATTGTGATGCACTGGCCCTGGGTTTAGGCACCATGTGACTCAAACTCATTGAGAGGCTCCAGTGTGGAAGAAGACAGAACAGCTGTCCCAGAGGCAGTGCAGGGGAAAAAAAACACCTCCTGAGGTGAGGCAGGCTTAACAAACTTGGAAGAGAGCCAGTTTGGAGCGGTTGGAGATGGGGGTCAGGATTATGGACGCTGACTGATTGGAGCAGTAGGTGGGGGTTGAAACTAGCTGGGGGAGAGGAGCAGGGGAGAAAGAGTTTTTATTGGGGCGTGTACCGGGGGAAAAAGACTGAAAGTTACATGCATGAAAGTTACACATGTCATTCTGAGTGCACCTCAACAACCAGGCTGACTGCATTATTGGAAGGCAACTCCACCCCCCACCCCATGCTCCATTGCCCAAAGCACTGGTTGCTTTGTCCAATGATGATCCTGGCTCGCACACTGAAGTATTTTTACCAAAGTGGCCCCCGCTTGAAAACTAGCAAAGTCATTGAATCTACTTATCTGATGGAGAAGGTGAGAATTTACCACTCTGCTTGAAACCTGCCCTCATCTGAGAAACAACGCCTGATCACACTGCCCCACTGATGGAATCTTCCAGGTGCAGCACCTGAGCTGTGGAACCCCCTCTGTTCCCCCCATGAGACATTAATGAGCACTCGGCATTCCATTGCCAATGAAAAACTTGGATTTTCAGCCAGGTGAGCCATGGAGGAATCAATTAATTTTGATGGCTCATGTTAGGTCACAAGCCCACAAAGTTCAGGCAATTCATGTACTATACACTTCTATGAACACTGAGCTACAGAACCTCAGCTTTAACCATGATACAGAGTCATCCTTAGTGAAGCAACTGGCTGAGTCTTTCCCTTTGTTGTTTTTGCCCTAGTCGTAAGCAAATTAACACGTATAGCTACTTATTCTGTATTACTGTAGATTTAGCAAGTAATCTACTCTGAAATGGCTGAAGTTGGAATAGAAAACCAAAATTAAATTAGTTTTAAGCAGCTGGTAATAGATGTAGTCTATGGTCTGCAACTGTAGGCTCTGCTTTAAGAACATAAGAACATGCCATACTGAGTCAGACCAAGGGTCCATCAAGCCCAGCATCCTGTTTCCAACAGTGGCCAATCCAGGCCACAAGAACCTGGCAAATACCCAAAAACTAAGTCTATTCCATGCTACTGTTACTAGTAATAGCAGTGGCTATTTTCTTAGTCAGCTTAATTAATAGCAGGTAATGGACTTCTCCTCCAAGAACTTATCCAATCCTTTTTTAAACACAGCTATACTAACTGCACTAACCACATCCTCTGGCAACAAATTCCAGAGTTTAATTGTGCACTGAGTGAAAAAGAACTTTCTCCGATTAGTTTTAAATGTGCCCCATGCTAACTTCATGGAGTGCCCCTTAGTCTTTCTATTATCTGAAAGAGTAAATAACCGATTGAAATCTACCCGTTCTAGACCTCTCATGATTTTAAACACCTCTGTCATATCCCCCCTCAGTCGTCTCTTCTCCAAGCTGAAAAGTCCTAACCTCTTTAGTCTTTCCTCATAGGGGAGCTGTTCCATTCCTCTTATCATTTTGGTCAATGTTCTCTGTCCCTTTTCCATCGCAATTATATCTTTTTTGAGATGCGGCGACCAGAACTGTACACAGTATTCAAGGTGCGGTCTCACCATGGAGCGATACAGAGGCATTATGACTCCGTTTTATTCACTATTCCCTTTCTAATAATTCCCAACATTCTGTTTGCTTTTTTGACTGCCGCAGCACACTGAACCGACGATTTCAATGTGTTATCCACTATGATGCCTAGATCTCTTTCTTGGGTTGTAGCACCTAATATGGAACCTAACTTTGTGTAACTATAGCATGGGTTATTTTTCCCTATATGCATCACCTTGCACTTATCCACATTAAATTTCATCTGCCATTTGGATGCCCAATTTTCCAGTCTCACAAGGTCTTCCTGCAATTTATCACAATCTGCTTGTGATTTAACTACTCTGAACAACTTTGTATCATCTGCAAATTTTATTACCTCACTCATCGTATTTCTTTCCAGATCATTTATAAATATATTGAAAAGTAAGGGTCCCAATACAGATCCCTGAGGCACTCCACTGCCCTCTCCCTTCCACTGAGAAAATTGTCCATTTAATCCTACTCTTTGTTTCCTGTCTTTTAGCCAGTTTGTAATCCACGAAAGGACATCACCACCTTTCCCATGACTTTTTACTTTTCCTAGAAGCCTCTCATGAGGAGCTTTGTCAAACGCCTTCTGAAAATCCAAGTATGCTACATCTACCGGTTTACCTTTATCCACATGTTTATTAACTCCTTCAAAAAAGTGAAGCAGATTTGTGAGGCAAGACTTGCCTTGGGTAAAGCCATGCTGACTTTGTTCCATTAAACCATGTCTTTCTATATGTTCTGTGATTTTGATGTTTAGAACACTTTCCACTATATTTCCTGGCACTGAAGTCAGGCTAACTGGTCTGTAGTTTCCCGGATCGCCCCTGGAGCCCTTTTTTAATATTGGGGTTACATTAGCTATCCTCCAGTCTTCAGGTACAATGCATGATTTTAATGATAGGTTACAAATTTTTACTAATAGGTCTGAAATTTCATTTTTTAGTTCCTTCAGAACTTTGGGGTGTATACCATCCGGTCCAGGTGAATTACTACTCTTCAGTTTGTCATTCAGGCCTACCACATCTTCCAGGTTCACTGTGATTTGGTTCAGTCCATCTGAATCATTTCCCATGAAAACCTTCTCCAGTACAGGTACCTCCCTAACATCCTCTTCAGTAAACACCGAAGCAAAGAAATCATTTAATCTTTCCATGATGGCCTTATCTTCTCTAAGTGCCCCTTTAACCCCTCGATCATCTAACGGTCCAACGGTCCCTCACAGGCTTTCTGCTTCGGATATATTTTAAAAAGTTTTTATTGTGATTTTTTGCCTCTACGGCCAACTTCTTTTCAAATTCTCTCTTAGTCTGTCTTATCAATGTCTTACATGTAAATTGCCAATGCTTATGCATTATCCTATTTTTTTCTGTTGTATCCTTCTTCCAATTTTTGAATGAAGATCTTTTGGCTAAAATAGCTTCTTTCACTTCCCCTTTTAACCATGCCGGTAATTGTTTTGCCTTCTTTCCAACTTTTTTAATGTGTGGAATACATCTGGACTGTGCTTCTAGGATGGTATTTTTTAGCAATGACCACCCCTCTTGCACACTTTTTACCTTTGTAGCTGCTCCTTTCAGTTTTTTTCTAACAATTTATCTCATTTTATCAAAGTTTCCCTTTTGAAAGTTTAGCACGAGAGCCGTGGATTTGCTTACTGTCCCCCTTCCAGTCATTAATTCAAATTTGATCATATTATGATCACTACTGCCAAGCAGCCCCACCACTGTTACCTCTCTCACCAAATCCTGTGCTCCACTGAGAATTAGATCTATAATTGCTCCCTCTCTTGTCGGTTCCTGAACCAATTGCACCATAAAAATGTCATTTATTCCATCCAGGAACTTTATATCTTTAGCATGTACTGATGATACATTTACCCAGTCAATATTGGGTTAATTGAAGTCTCCCATTATTACCACACTACCAATTTGGTTAGCTTCCCTAATTTCTCTTAGCATTTCACTATCAGTCTCACCATCTTGACCAGGTGGACGGTAGTATACCCCTATCACTATAGTCTTCCCCGACACACAAGGGATTTCTACCCATAAAGATTCAATTGTGCATTTATTCTCATGCAGGATGTTTATCCTGTTGGACTCTATGCCATCCCGGACATAAAGTGCCACACCACCTCCCGGGTGCTCCTCTCTGTCATTGCAATATAATTTGTACCCCGGTATAGCACTGTCCCATTGGTTGTCCTCCTTCCACCATGTCTCTGAGATGCCAATTAAGTCTATGTCATCATTCACTGCTATACCTTCTAATTCTCTCATCTTACTTCTTAGACTTCTGGCATTAGCATACAATCATTTCAAAGTTTGTTTTTTGTTTGTATTTTCATTCTGCTTTTTAATTGATAGGGATTACTTGGAATTTTTTTGCTCAGGTGAGTTTTTAGTTACAGGCATTTGGACTACTTTTCTTATTATTGGAACCTCACTGTCGGGATGCCCTAATTCTAATGCATCATTACTATCCTTTGAAGATAGCTCTCTCTGAACCATGTGCTGCTGAGCGAGTGTCGGCTTTCCCCTTTGTTCTAGTTTAAAAGCTGCTCTATCTCCTTTTTAAAGGTTAGAGCCAGCAGTCTGGTTCCACCCTGGTTAAGATGGAGCCCATCCCTTTGGAAGAGGCTCCCCTTCCCCAAAAGGTTCCCCAGTTCCTAACAAAACTGAATCCCTCTTCCTTGCACCATTGTCTCATATACGTATTGAGACTCCGGAGCTCTGCCTGCCTCTGGTGATCTGTGCGTGGAACAGGGAGCTTTTCAGAGAATGCTACCCTGGAGGTTCTGGATTTAAGCTTTCTACCTAAGAGCCTAAATTTGGCTTCCAGAACCTCCCTCCCACATTTTCCTATATCGTTGGTGCCCACATGTACCACGACAGCCAGCTCCTCCCCAGCAATGTCTAAAATCCTAACTAGGTGACGCTTGAGGTCTGCCACCTTCGCACCAGGTAGGCATGTTACCAGGCAATCCTCACGCCCACCAGCCACCCAGCTGTCTACATTCCTAATAATCGAATCACCAACTATGATGGCCGACCTAACCCTTCCCTCCTGGGCAGTAGGCCTTGGGGAGATATCCTCGGTGCGAAAGGACAATGCATCACCTGGAGAGCAGGTCCTTGCTACCAGATCCTATCCTGCTGCACCAGGTTGATGCTCTCCAGTCATGAGACCTTCTTCCTCCAAGGCAGCACCAGGGCTGCTAGTCTGAAGTTGGGATTTGGCTAATATGACCTTGAAGGTCTCATCTATATACCTCTCTGTCTGCCTCAGCTCCTTCAGGTCTGCCACTCTAGCCTCCAGAGATCGGACTCGTTCTCTAAGAGCCAGAAGCTCTTTGCATCGCATGCACATGTACAACTTCTCACCTGCGGGTAAAAAATCATACATGTGACACTTGATGCAAAAGACTGGGTAGCCCCCCTCTTGCTGCTGGACTGCTGCCTTCATCTCAAATTTGTTCAATTCCTACTTAAGTTTTAGGTTGCTCTGGGAGTAGGAATGTGTCTAATTAATGTCCTTTAAATGTATTAGTGAATTCACTATGGGGCAGATTTTAAAAGCCCTGCATGCATAAATCCGGCTGGATTTACGCGCGCAGGGGAGTTACGCATGCCGAGCCTATTTTGCATAGGCTCGGCAATGCGCGCAAGCCTCGGGACGCGTGTATGTCCCAGGGCTTCATAAAAGGGGCGGGGCCAAAGGCCTCCGAAGGCCTGCTGGGCCGGGGGATCGCGCGCCGGCACTTGGCTGGCTTGCGCAACCTATGCCTGTCCAGAGGCAGGCACAATTTAAATAATAAAGGTTAGTGGGGGTTTTAGGTAGGGCAGGGGGCGGGATAGGTAGGGAAGGGAGGGGAAGGTGGTGGGGGGCGGAAGGAACAGGGAAAGCCATTGGGGCTCCCCTAGGGCTCAGCGCGCACAAGGTGCACCCCCTTGCGCATGCTGACCCCGGATTTTATAACATGTGCGCGGCTGCACACGCATGTTATAAAATCGGGTGTAGATTTGTGCACGTCGGGTTGCGCGCACAAATCTACGCCCGCGCGTAGGTCTTAAAATCCGGCCCAATATGTCTAGTAGTGGCCTAGAGGGGAATGACCAGACTCTCAATAAGGTTTTTTTGGGGTTTTTTTTGGAAAGTGGCACCTGCCTATAAATTAAAGGATGAGCTAGGGGTGGGAGGGTTGGGAAATGCAAACAGTCTAACTTCAGTTAGTCAGCCAGATGACTCACTGCTCTCTTGATTAACAAATGTTGGTACCTTATCAAACCCAATCACACTACCTCAACACCTTTCTAAGGTGAGTAAATGAACTGAACTTTTCAACCTTTTTACTTAGGTATACACTGCTCCTAGCTTATTTCTAGCTTCTGGCTACTTTTTTTTTTTTTTTTAGTATACAAACACTCTAACTTCTGCTTACTAGCCTTACTGACTAACTATTTAAAAATACAGTCTAACTTCTGTTTATTCGCTGCCTATTAAAAGCACAAACACACTAAATAATATTCCCAAACAGTTAACTTTGCCTCAATACTTTTAAAAAAGACAATGTCCCAAGCAAATACTTACTGATTCCTTTCAGCCACCAGCAAGGTAATCCTCTCTTCTCTTTATCTCAGAAGATTACATGTGACATGTTGAGTATTCCCATCAAAAGTGAGTTTGTATGCCTCTGTGAAACTATAGGCAAATGTCTGAACAACTCAATGTCACATTTCCGCTGCCTTAAGAAAAGCGTGCATCCTTTTCTCCTTGGTGCATCTGGCCATCTCCTTCCTGATGAGATGGAGTATTTGTAGTCTACACTGATATTGGAACTAATTGTGCATGCTCCAGAAAAGTGTGCGTCTTTTTTTCCCTTTAAAAATCTACTTTGAAATGCTGGAATTAACGTTAAGTTCACAAATAAAAGCCATAATGGAAATCAAGCATCCCTTTAGAGATGAGCAAAGTTTTATTTGGGATATCACAATACTGGAAAACAGAATAGTCACAAATGAATTTTCTTGCTACAGAATACATCATACGCCGTATTTCAGAAAGACCGGGTGAACCGTTGAATTACACAGAGTAATATTGGTTTCAGTTACACTTTTTCCGCTTAACAATGTTCAACAAACTAAATTAGTAGAACTAGAGATTAGTATTTGTCAGTCTATGCAGAAGATCTCACCTCTGTCTGCTGCAGGTAGGGTGGAGAAGAGCAGAAGAAGGAGAAAGAGAGATATAGAGAGAGGGAGAGAGAAAGTGAAATTCTGGCTCATTGTATGGAAGCTTTGCGCAGGAATTTTATAAATTGCTGCTTTTATTGTCATGGAGAAGTCACATTGCCAGCACACACACTCCACCATTGGTTGGCAATGAAGCAGCTAGTCTTGCCTTGTTGTATTATTTTTTTTTTATAAACAAAACTGATTAACATCATGCCAGAAAGTGTAAAAGCGATTCACGCATCAATACTACAGAAGAAAAAGGAAATACAGGGGTGAACATTCAGACTCGCTACTGCAGTGTGGGTGTAATAGATCTGAAAACAACATTGAAAAAATGTTTGCAGCAATATGTTTCTTTTTTTTTTTTTTTAATTTTTGAAAACCTATAAATATTTCCAACCTCATCACTACAGAATCGCTAATCAAACCTTCTGCAGTGCAGTAATTGTTAACAGTACACATAGTGCAGAGAAGTTTAAGGTTCTGGTCTCAAGAAGGCTATTTTATAATTTTGTAGGGAAAGGGAACTGCATACGGGACCACTGCACTGTGGCTCTGACAAAGCACAAACAAACCGGCTGCCACCGCCGCTGCTGCACACAACTGAGCAAAGACCAAGTCAATTGCTTGTTGTCATTGAGGACTCGATTCACCCAAATTATTTTTGGCTGGTGGAGGGCCATGAGCTGGAAACAGATAAGACTTGCGCAATAGCTACTGTTGCACAAGCCAAAATTTATGCGATTTTCATCCCCCCTCCCCCCCAAAAAAAGAGGAAAATATTCAGCTTGGATTGAAAAAAGGTATTGGAGGCAGGAGGGAGGCTAAACCACCATGGATGTCCCATGAACACCCTCAGGACCACGCATGACATGCTCACAAACATATTTTCACTCAAATATACAGGCACATTTTATTCACCCCCCCAGGATCCCTCAGATCTGAATTTATTTATTTATTTATTTATTTAGCTTTTTGACATAGGGGAGAGATGGCTAAAGTTACCCTGCAATCTTTTAGTGTCTCGGATAACAACAAAAATAAAAACTAAGAGGATAACTTTCAAACAAATGCCAGCAGCAGCAGCGTATACACACGTAGATGGCTGTAAGCAGATCTACACAAACGTTTTATAACCCATAGCCTATGATATATGTGTGTTTTATAAACTATGTGTATCTCTACCCTGCAACATCCGCACATATGCTTCTGCATGAATAGGTGCAATGCATCGAAACAACGTATATCAATGCACTGAACGTGCATAGGTTTCCTAGTAAAAAAAAAAATATGTGTGAAAGTGAAGTTGGACTTACTTGCGAACGCTCCGATTTACATGTGCAAGTCAACCACTTTTAAAACCATGCAATGTGTAAATTAAATTAACCGGTTTTCCAATCAGTCCAGCAGCCCGCCCAGTCTTTCTCCAGCTCATCGAGACCCTCCTGGTTCTCCCCCCCCCCCCCCCCCCCCCCCCCCGCAGTTCACCCAGACCTCCTCGCCCAGTCAGTACTACACAATAAACACGTTTAATATCACTTACACCAGATAATTATCAGACGTACAAATATGCAACTAAGTTGGAAAATGTAAGCACGTGCCTTTTAAAATAGCATCTTATGTGCGTAACTGTTGGCCCTGCCTGGCAATGCCCCTAAAATTCTTCTTTTTTTACATGCGCATGTGTGCACATGAAAGTGAAAATATGCATGCATTTATTACTTTTAAAAAATACTGAATAATGAAGTAGAGACTACTTACCTGTGCATACAGTAATTTTATGCTTGTAAAGGTCTGAAAATTCACCCCTAGGTGTGCAAAGGGGATGAGACATATTTTCATGTTTTCGGGATGGCTCTGTATACACTTGAATCTTCTCTTAATTCTTGTGTAGTGTTTTCCAAAATTCTTTCTAATTATAATAGGGTGTGTGTGTGTGTGTGTGTGTGTGTGTGTGTAGGAGGTTTCATCAGGGATAAAATATTTATATTTTGCTTTTCTTTTCCCCCTTTCCTGATTGATTCCAATGACGCTTTAAATGCTGATGTAATTACATCAGAGCATATTTTAGATTGGTGCCTGAAACATGGGCACGGGAATTTAACCTTCCTGCTCCTCGTCTGAGTGTGAGCATGCAGTGGGATTTCTCTGCTCAACTCCAGATGCTGGTGATAGTAGGAGAGTGACTTCAGTTACCTGAAAAGGGATAGCAAAGGAAGTGCCTATCTTAATTTAGAAGTCATTAGGTGATTCTGAGCTAGGGTCAGCCAAAGAATAAAACCTATGTAAAGGGAGTTTATTCACTTTTCCTGAGACACACAGGGCCTTCTAAGATGTGTGTTGTGTGTGTGTGTGTGTGTGTGGTTTTTTTTTTTTTAATTGGTTGAATTTACTGACTATTTTCTACCAGAAAGTTTCTAAGGCCCAGCTTTGGGTGAATCGAGGCCTTACTGATTCCGAAGACTTTAAGCTTACTTCTTGCGTTCATGCTTGGTATTTTTTCTGATATGTTTCACCAAGTTTTTTGCCCATCGCGAGTCTGTAACCATTTAGCAGTGCACTATACAAAGGGGCTCCTCCTCCCTTTCCCAGAGGCAGAGGCCTGCTGGATGAGCTTCCTGTTCCACCTGCATGCCTGAGGTGAGAGCTAATCCAGACGATGTGTGAAGTTCTCCGGAAACAGTCCCTTGTAAGTGCTGAGGTCGCCGTACTCAAGCCAGTCTGACTCCCTGATGCCTGTCAGCCAGCCAGCTTCCTGCATGGGGAAGAGACAGGAGAGGTTATCGGTCTATGGCCTAGCCGTGTGGATGGCACGCCTACCTTTTACTGTTTATGGAATACAGATACTGAGAGCCAACTTTGGTCAACCTGCAGTGACTTCCATTCTAGTAATGTGCCCGGCCCAGTTTTTCCTTGGTCTTGCACACACACACACTTTCAGCAGATGATGTCTTTTCACAGAAAATACAAAAGCGCTGCTGTAAAAACACCTGGGGCACCAGCTGTCCCCCTTAATGCAACATGTAAAGATATCTGAGAGGTTTCACCATGAAAGCACAAACAGAGAATTCTACAGATTTTCATCTTTGCAACAAGAAAACCAAAGGCATGGAAATGTTTTACTTCCCCATATTTTTTTTTCTGCCTTTAAATTTAATGGGGAAAATATTTCAGTTGAACTAGTAAAATGTCTGATGAAAATACTGTATCTCTGGGCAATTGCAACTCCCTTCCCTCTCTTGCTCTCTTTTTAATTTTATAATTAAAAAAATGGCAAAAAAAAATATGAAAACTGAAAATTTTATAGTTTCCATGCTTTCCTGTGAAAATTATTCTGCCAAATGCACAGCAAACCATTTGGCAATTAAGCAAATTTTACTGAATATTCATGAAAATATTTGCATAAAAGAAAAATCTCATTTTCCCACACATCCTTAATATATTTGCCAGTGCTCTGTGATGTCTTGCTTTAAACTTGAGATAAGTGGATGTTGTAAGAGGGTATGGTGACTTCTGGTCATGTAGAAGTGAGTTATATCATAGCAACCCTAGAAAGCAATACCATGCTAAATTTGCAATTAATGTAGCAGATACAGCCTTTGGTTTATAAGAGTATAATAAACTGGTAAAGGTGCCAGTTCTGTATCTGGAATTTGAAGTGGTGTGCAAAAAATGTATGCACAGTAAATAATAAATATCCAGGGGGGCATAGCCAAAATTCCTCGAGACAACTTGAATATGAATATATATATATATATATATATATATATGTATATGTAAATATATACATACATACATAAAAAAAGGCCATGGGCTGAATTCCTACATATACTCAGCCATTTGTGTGACTCAGTAATTTTTTGCAGACTTCAGGCCAAAGAGATGGATTGGGGACAGGATGTAATCACTATGGTCATCCAAGATCCACTCAAGATCCACTGATTTCCAGGGTATCCTAACCCAAATCTACAAGTTAACCTGGGTGGATACCATGAAAATCCAAGCATTTTGCAACCCTTGATGCCCAGAAGTGACTACGCCCCTCCCTTTCCCTCCCACTCTCCTCTCCTCCGCCCATCGAGGGACTAACACAAAGAGAAAAAGAGGGTCTCGTGGCTTTGCCTTATCTCCTTCATTCTTGTACTTCCCTTTCTTTGGATTATTTGTTCTCCCGCGCATACACTCGTTCCATCACCAGCTACAAAGCCATGTTTGAGTTTTCTGCTGGAGCAGCAGCGGTCCAACAGTAACTCGCATGACCTTGACAGATATTGTGACATCAAGTGCAGGGTTCTGTGACATAATGACTTAACTCATGTTGGCTTAAAGGAGGGAGCCTCATTTTCATGTTTCCAAATTTAGAGAGAGCCTCATTTATTGGGAAGCTAAACTAAAGAAAAATTTGCTGGGCTTAGAACAAAACGTGTCCCTTCTTGCAAGCCATACATTTCCACCCCTTTTTTGTAATTTAGAGATCTCGTTCTATAGACTGTTTTTGGGATGAAAATTGCTACGAAAATAAAGCTCACTGATGTCTTCCTACAATGCAGACTTTAGAAGACCGAGGCATGGTTTGTAATCACATCTCCAACCTGACTCACCCAAAATATAAACGCAGCATAGAGCCCAGGCCCAGATTTAGGCATAGGCAACACAGACAACTGTTTTTTATGCTAAAGTTTGATAGGTGCTGGACCATTGTTGACATTGCTATCACCCAGACCTCCTGACTATTTTCTTTTCATCCAGCTGTAGGCCACACGAAGAACTGGCAGCTAAAGTCAGCACGGGTCCTGTGACCCAGGGGGCAAGCTCACAGAGCCTGGCAGCCCTGCCCCCTGCTCTGAGCAGGGGCTTCCTGTTACCAGGAAAACCCATGCGAGGGACAGGACCATTATGGGATCTGTTCTGACTTTAGCTGCCAGCTCTTCGTGCAGCCTAAAGCTGGATGAAAAGAAAATTGTCAGGAGGTCCGGAAGTGAAGGGAGATGGATGGGAAGCCAAGGGGAGAGGGGAAATTCTGGGCAGCACCCCACATCCCCTGATTATTTCTGGCAGGAGGGGAAGAGGAGGGGGAAAAGGGAGACCCCCACTCAATGCCTAAGGGTGCTGAAGTTTTAAATCTGGCTCTGGTAGAGCCACACAGGTGGAAAGGCTATAAGGAAAAGAAATCAAGTATCAGTGCCGAGTGAAAGAGTGGTGCTGTGACTACTGATCACCGATTGTAGCTCCTCTCGGTGCAGTGACCCAGTTTCAGATGAGACATTTGTTGAGTGTGTAAGGTTTGAGAGGCAGAGGGAGGAGAAAGGCAGAACTTGTGTGGAGGGCATATAATATTAATTCTGCACTGGGCATAGAAATATCTAGTTACAGCTCTGAATCATATAACTCATATGAGATCCACTTGTTAGGACTTGCACTTAGCAGCACCTTTTGATGTTTTGGTTTCCTTTCCCTACTTTCAACCATTAGAACAGATGATTTGTCCTTGTGCTCCCCCTGTTGGCCAGCTCCTGCAGTCTCTACATGATGATGGTGACAGACTCTGCCAGCTAAAACGTATGGAGGTAGTGAAGGGATTTTTTAAAAGAATATGCATGGACAAATAGAAAAGGGAACAAGTAAAGAACACAGAAATATATTTTAGAGATCCTAGGTTAGTCCCCTACTAATACTTGGACAGGACTATACCATTTAAGTATGAGGAGAGACAGATTAGAGTTTGGTGGGTTACAGCTCCCCCATGTGGCAGCTGGCAATGGTAGTGTCCACTGTGTTTTTCAAGAGAGAGATCGCCATTTTTCTCCAATGGATTCTTTTCGTTTTCAAGGAGGCAGCATGACCTACGCTGTGCTCTCATTTTCCATGTCTTAACTTTAAACTCCATGGAGACCTTTGTTTTGGATGAGAGTTTATTTTCACTCATTCCACTTATTTGATTTTGGAATTCCAAATTCTTTTGGACTCGAAAAAAGCTGTTTCTATTTAATGGAATTCTTTTGGACTCGAAAAAAGCTGCTTCTATTTAATGGAAGAGGTTTTCTTTTTGCAAGTGGGACCTGAGATCATAAGAATCCAAGGAGAGGATGACTTCCAGCCATCCTGAGACAAAAGAAGAAGGAGAGAGAGGAGAGAAGGCGAGGAGATGGATGAAATCAGTGGTCCATGAATATCTACTGAAGACTAGGAGAAAGAGGATGAAAAGGTATCACCCTTAATACTACAAGAGGAGGTAGGAGATAAGAGACTTAACACTTTAAAAGTACATTTTGATGCTTCATCTATATTGGGAAGGTAGTGCCCCAACTTGCCCTGAAATCTAAGGGGAGGGAAAAAAGCAAGCAACTAAAAGAACTAAGGGGCAGACTTTCAAAGGCTACGAGCGTAACATACAAGCGTAACCCGAGAAAATCTGCCCCATGTGCGCGCCGAGCCTATTTTTCATAGGCTCGGCGGCATGCGCAGGCCTCGGGACGCGCGTATGTCCCGAGGCTTTAAAAAATGGGCGGGTCCGGGGGCATGGCGGGGGTCCGGGGGTGTGACGGCGGAACTGGGGGTGTTCCTGAGTCCTCCGGCACAGCGGCCATACCAGAGGTTCGCGCGCCGGCACCTGGCCGGCACGCGGAAGGCATCATTTGCCAAAAATAAGGTAAGGGGGGATTTAGCTAGGGCAGGGGGGGTGGGTTAGATAGGGGAAGGGAGGGAAAGGTGGGGGGGAGGCGAAAAAAGTTCCCTCCGAGGCCGCTCCGATTTCAGAGTGGCAGCGCGCGCATGTTTATAAAATCTGGTGTACATTTGTGCGCTCCAAGTAGCGCGTTCAAATGTACCCCACACGCCTAATATTAAAAATCTGCCCCTAATTGAATTGGAGAGACATCTGAATATAGGCAAGTTTTTAAGAAGTCACAGACTTACTAAACAGGATTCTGTACCATCTTGAAATTAAGGTACAGCTGTAAAGACTTTAAAAATCATCATTGCACTTTGTCAGTAAAGAGAAATATTGGAAACCACCACACACACACAACTCTCATGTGTCTCATTGGGCAGTGATTTTGTTATTCTTAATGCTGACATTATCAGTGCTGTGTACAAGAGACTTACAGTAAATATGGGAAAAGTAACAAGCAATGTGAGAGCCTTGAAAGGAAACTTCCCCCCTGCGCAGGAAACCCTGGAATATACATTTAATAGCATGGCTACAGTGTCCATCTAATACAAATCTGAGATATGGCCTCTGGAACTATTATCCAGGTTCATGCATAACGGGGGTTAAAATATTAATGGAGGAAAGAACAGGCTTAAGAAGCTGACAAGCCAATGCTTTGCTGAGAATAGCTGGTGCTGCTGATTTAGGCTCCAGAATCCTCCATTCAGGAGTTCTCAAAGACATACTCAGACCATCTCTTCGTTCTCTGCAAAATAAGTTGACCGTCATTCCACAGCACAATCCAAATCGTTGTTTATACAGCTCAGCAGAGCTCAGTTGTAATAGTTCCACCAGCCCGCTTACTATGCCTCAAAAGTACCATTTCTACAACAGCAAAGATCTGCATGTGATGTTACCGTTTATAGGCCACAACTCGTGGTTCTGTAGTTCAAGGAGATTTAAATCCATTTTATCCACATCAGCCCATCAACATCATCTTGCCAAACAGGTTTCTTTTTTCTAAATGAGTTACCCTAGAAAATACATTTTTAAATAAAAAAAAATAAACTCGCCATAAGAAGTTTTAGAACGGAAGAACAACAGATGAGCCCAGCAACCTGCCTCCGACAGTGGACAATCCAGGTCAAAAATACCCAGCAGTTCCCAAAGAGTAGACCCATTCCTTTCCACTCTCCCAAACCCTGTTACAAGTTTAGATGCCTTAACCACATCCTCTGGCAACATATTCCACAGCTTCATTGGGCGATGAGTGAAAAAATATTTTCTCTAATTTGTTTTAAATCTGAAGCTTGCTTCTCCATAAAGCTGTCCTCTAGTCATAGTACTATTTGAAAGAGTGGGTCTCAAGATGGTGGAATGGATTACAAATAGGCTGACTGACAGATGTCAGCAAAAAGCAGTAAATGGAACCTATTCTGAAGAAAGAGGCTTGATCAAAGGAGTTCCTCAGGGATCGGTTCTCTTTAATATTTTTGTGCGTGATAATGTGGAAGGGTCAGAAAGAAAGTTTGTCTTTTTTGCAGATGACACTAAGATCTGCAACAGAATAGACCTACCTAAAGGAGAAAAAAAGAATGACAAGTAACCTAGAAAAACTGGAGAAGTGGTTAAAGATTTGGCATTTGGGATTCAATGCTAAGTTCAGAGTCATGCATTTGGGGTACGGCAATCCAAAGGAGTTGTATGTGTTGGGGGGGTGAAAGTCTTATGTGCACAAACTGGAAGAGAGACCTCAGAGTTATCGTGCCATGTGAAGGTAGCAAAACAATATGATAAGGCAGTAGCTAAGGCCAGAGGGATGCTGGGCTGCATTATATAGTCAAAAAAATTAACTACTTGGAAAAATCAAATATATTATTCAGGGGTCTCATCGGAGATAATGCAATGAATTATAACCTTTAAAATTCTGTACTTTTTATTTAAATTCAAAAATTATTTTTCCTTTTTTTTAATCTTTATTAAAAATCCATTAAATTTTAATGAAAGGAAGACCTCAGTATTGGCGCAAAATCTGATGATTCAGAAATTTACCGGCCAATTGTTTCAGTCATCGGTCTTCTCCCTTTCTTTTTTATTTTTGCTAAAATGTTCTGTTGATGATAGTGGAGGAGCAATTCAATGTCGAAATGATTTTTTGGTCATTAATCCAAACAAATATATTATTTCTGTTTGGAATATCTTCTCAGAAGAAGGTTCACTTACAATCTGGTAACTACCAATATTATGACCAAATAGCCCAATGTGTCTTATTGCTTAAATTGGGAAAAACCTCATATACTATAACAATAGTAAGTCCCGATGTTGGTAACAGCAAAAGGTACTTATCTCGCAACTTGATATTCTGTTTTCTGTTCACAAGTGGGCGCCTGCAACAACCATTGGGGCAGATCTTTAAACCTGCGCATGGGCGTAGATTTGTTCGTGCAACCCGGCGTGAACAAATCTACGCCCAATTTTATAACATTCGCGCGCTGCAGCACGCATGTTATAAAATCCAGGGTCAGCACGCGCAAGGGGGTGCACAATTGTGCAACTTGCGCGCCGAGCCGCACAGCCTTCCTCCGTTCCCTCCGAGGCCGCTCTGAAATTGGCGCGCGATCCCCAGCACAGCAGCAAATGGCCGCTGTGCTGGGAGCCTCTGACCCCGCCCCTCCCCGCACCTTTTTGCAAGCCCTGGGACTTACATGCATCCTGGGGTTTTATGCGTGTCGCCGGGCCCTTTGAAAATAGGCACGGCACGCGTAACCTTTTGAAAATCCGGCCCTTAGTAAATAAGATCCCAACTTTGTACCTAAGGCAACAGAGGGTGAAGTAACTTATTCAAAGTCACTAGGAGGAGTTGAGAATTTGAACCCTGGTTACCCTGGTGCCCTAACCACTAGACCATTTCTCTACTCTGTGAGGATAAATCTCAAACCTGCTCGCATGGGCCCATTTACGAGTGTCTATATGCGCACGCAAAGTTGCTACTGTATTTTATAACTTGTGTGATAACGATATGTGCAGGTTACAACATTTGAGTACATAATCGTGCACAGATACTTGAGTAAGCCAAAACCGAGACTCACATAAGTTCGGACTTATCAGGATAAATGCCGATTTATTCAGCTAATTAGTGGCACATAGCCAGATACGTCTGAAAAGCGCTACTGAGATGGACAAGTGCCACTATTCAGACTTATCAAGCTGTGTAGGCCTCCTACTGCCTAGCCAGACAACTTGGAATAGAGCTGCATAAATGCCGCTACTTATCTGAATAAGTTCAAATTTGTCCAAGTAGTGGGAAAGGCTACTTAGCCGAATAAGTTGGAAATTAGCAGGATAAGTGTGTACAGATCATATACCTGCGTATTTGCACTTCCAATTTTAAAAAGCTATGCATGTAGATTTTAATCGTGTTCATTTGATGCTTCTACCCCCCCTCCCCCGGTAAGTCGGCTTGCACACACGCAAGTCAGAGGATTGTATAAGAATGAAATAAATAGTTTTTACCAGTTAGTCTACCAATTAACCCAATCCATCTGCAGCTCGGGAAGGCCCTCCTGGCTCTTCAGCTTGAAGTCCCCCATTGCACTTAGATACCCCACCCAGTCATTTTTTCTCTTTAATGATGTTTACAATCACTTACACCAGATATTGAACAGAAATAAATACATGCAGGTAAAAGACGTTGTGCGTCACTTTGGCAGGTTTTAAAATAGCAACTTTTTGCTAAAGTATTGACTCCGCCCAGGAATGCTCCTCTCTTACATTCACAAAGTGGACTTGATTTACTTGTGTGAGTTGCAGTTTTGAAAATAGCATGAATTCGCATACTGTATGTGCTAATTTTTACGTGCACGACATTTGAAAATTCAGCTATATGCTCATTAAATATACACACTGTTGTATGATTTGAATAAATCTTTATCTTAATGGGTTAACCTCTCTTTGTCTTTAATTGGAAGAATTCTTTTTTTTTTTTTTTTTTTTAATTTTATTTTTCTAATTGGAAGAATTCAGCTACTCAAAATGATTTTTCTGCCAGCAATCTGCAAATGCTACTATGATAAAGAGCATGGTCCTACCATGGACATGCTGTGTCTGCAATTTGTTTAGTGTAGACTTGCTAAATTTTGTTACATAACACATTAACTTCCATTTCACCGTGCATGTTAAATTTTAGTGTATTGTACGCCAAAGCATTTTTGATGTGAGATTTATTGCATAGGTCCCTTTATTTGCCAGTTTTTACCATGCGCTGAGATTCTGATTCTTACCATATCAGCTGCTTCTGATGGGACCACTAGCACAATGTCTCCTCGTTTCAGTTGTAGCTCATCAGCGTTAGCTGCCTCAAAATCATGGAGTGCTTCAATCTATAAAAATGTAAAAAAGAATTCTGGAAGCCATCCTGGTCCTAGAAAACCCTGGATTCATTGAAGACTGTGGTATCTTTTATTGAACCAAAATGAAAATCATTCAAAGTTTCTGTAGTTCATGAATTTTCATGAGCACAGAGAATCTCAGTTTAGGTAGGCCGAATAGGTCAATTGGCCTTTTTCATCATAATTTACTATGTTTCTATGTATAGATCCCTACTCAGTCACATCTAGGGCCTTTTTTTTTTTTACTTTGCAACCTACAGCATCTTTGCAGATTTTCATGTTGGCCCCATAAATGGTAGCATCACCCACAAAGAATTCAGAAAACAACTGTTAACAGAATAATCTCCCTGTCGTGTTGACCTGCATGCATTAGCATTTTATAACGTGCAATGGATAATATTTATACATTTTTTAATCAACTTCAAGAATTTCTCACAAAACGTCTTGCAAAAAATTGTATTCACCAACTGGGATAAATAAATGTAATCATATTCTACATTTTGAAAAGGCAGCCAAGAGACTCCCTGTAGCCGGAAAAATCTGAATAAATTCCCTTCATGTGGGTGTCCGGCCTGCACCTATTCTCTAGCAGTATTGACTTCAGCACAATATGCACAGTTTGCTCTCAGACATTTAAAGTTACTCTTGTGATGTCGGCAACAACTGGAGTTGAACGCAGGAAGCTCAGGGAAAATCTTCATGGCATAACACAGGCATGAAGTATGAGCAAAAAGAAAAAAAAATACTTAACCACGCTTTGGTCACTACTTGATCTTATTTAAATATGCTCTGAAACACTGCAGACATTGGGAAAAGGGCAGTATGATGAAGGTTATAAAGTTCAGGAGTACCAAAAATATTGCAACACACACATCCCATTCATATCTGCAGAGCTGTTAGAAAATGAAAGGGACGAAAGACACTGAAATGTGTAGCAATGTCACCCTTTTTCCTGCCATGCCACAATGAGAAAGTGACTGATCATTTCTCTAGCATAATGCCCTAAGGGTTCCAGAGGACTCATCAGTGTATTCAAGCTCAGACTCTCAATACACGGGTCTGCACCACAGCACTGGGCTCTCACAGAAGAATTAACCCCTTTCAGCAGTTAACAGGATGCAGATTACAGCCACACAGCCCGTTATCCTTTCCTGGTGCATAATGTTCCAGGAACACAGAGCTGCTGGCGGGGACACAATCTCTCAAGAACAGAAAGCCATCAGCTTGCTCAGCACTTAGCCTCTAGGGGCCAGAGAGATGCTGAGGCTCCAAAGACTACTGGCATGTGACTGACCAAGCACAGACAGCTAAGAAGCTAGATGAGTCCACATTTCACCCTAAGGATCTAGACATAAGTTCTTACTGCATTGAAGTGGCACCCAGGGAGGTGGAGAAACTCAAAACAGAAGCGGAGACAAGTGAAACCCACAGCTAAGCCATAAGGTCGCTGGGTTTAGAGAGATGCTCAAGATGATAGAGGAGCTCACACCTCCAGAACAACTCATATCTATTTATTTAAAACATTTCTATACCTCTTCCCTGCTTCAATGAAGAACTGCCCAGAGCATTGTACACATTAAAAACAAATAATACAGTAACCCCCTTTCAAGCTACATAAAATAATTGTGCCTGTTTGGGGCTAAGCACTAGACTCCTTGGGGCTCAAAAACAAAACTGTGGTTGTGCAGTTGGTACAGAGGCAAGAGTTTTATTCCTCAATCTGGCCAGGGAGCTAAAAACCACAATACTTCATTCCCTTCTCTGACTGCGCCTCATTAAATCTAAAATATTCAGACCCCGCGCGTCTGTCACTGAAAGATGCCTTTCATAAATCCAGACGTTAGGATATGGGAGAGCCTCACACAAAAAGGTATATTCAACAAAACAAAACATATCTCCAGGGTTTCCGGCAGTCAGAGATGAGCAATATTAAAATTCACTTATAAAATCAGGTTTCACAGCAGTGATACTGCAGCAATATCAACAGCAACGAAGCACTCTTCCTCTAAATCTTCATTTGATTAGCATAATACAAAAAACTACCTCCTATTCTTCCTCAGTTCACAAGAGATTCATTATTCACATCTCCTCACAGAATTCTTCTCAGTTACAGTCTCATCAGTACAATAATTCACCCACTTTGTTAGGATTACCACAAGGCTACTGTGGTCCATATCCCTGCAGGGTTGCCAGCAGACACCACCGGCCCACTGGCCTCCCATGGCTTGGCCTGGCCGGCCTGAGCAGATCAGCTGCCCCCTAAAGAACTGTGAAGCTTCCCATCCAACTTTCAGAACTCTACAGCAGGAACGCACAATTAAAAAAAACCTTTGGATATTATTAATAAACGAGCGACTTTATTTGTTTCCTTCTCCCTCGAGAGAGAGAAGGATCAAGTACTAGAAAAGTTTTTTAGGAACAAGGAATGTGCCTTTTGTGGGCAAAGAGTATACATATTCCCAGATGTCTCGAGGCCTACCCAGGCACGTCGAAGACAGTTTCTTACCCTGAAAAGTAAGGTCCTAGATTGGGGCTACATTTTATTTAAAATTCCCTTCAAAATGTTATATTACTTTTCAGGGAAATAAATTTATTTTCTCAGACCCCACACACTTGGAGACATTCCTTGTAGATAAATCTGACGCAGAGAGAGTATAGTAACATCATAATTAAGGCCTAAGTAAACCCATTGACATCCTCTAGCCTTTCTGAATTATTGTTAGGTTATATAATTTATAGTTTTGCTCCCCCTTTTATAAGTTCTTGTTCAACATATGTTTGATTTTCAGAAATTGATATGGAAATATTGTATTGGATGTTGTATAACAAGATTTCCTTTTTATTTTGAGATTATGGAAAATGTATACAAAAATTTTCAATAAAGAGTAAATTGAAAAAACAAAACAAAAACCTGTTTCCTGCTCTGAACACCACCTTATAGTGACCCCCAAGGAAGCTCAACCATGTGGGTCTCCCTCAGAACACTCCCTTAAAGGAATATATCAAATACCATTAATAAACCTCTGCCACAATGACTCATCACCATAACCCACAAGCAAAAGTTAAGTGACACAGGGATCAGTACTGGAATCAGTGCTATTTAGCATATTCAAAAGTGATTTAGAAAAAGGAACCGGTGAAGTGATCAAATTTGCAGATGACACAAATATATTCAAAGCTGTTAAAACATCAGCGGATTGCAGGGTACTGCAGAGGGACCTTGTGAGACTAGGAGACTGGGCAAGTGGTAGATGAAATTTAATATAGATGCACATTTGGAAAAATAATCCCAACTACAGGTGCATGATGCTGGGTTCTGTCACCACCCAGGAAAAGGACTTTGGAGTCCTTGTGAATCCTCATCTGAGTGTGCTGTGGCGGTCACAAAAGCAAATAGAATGTTAGAAATGATCTGAAAAGCAATGGAGAATAAAGCAGAACATATCATACTGCCTCCATATTGATCCATTGTATGACTGCACTCTGAGTACTGTGTGCAGTTCTGGTTACCCCCATCTCAAGAGAGACATAGTGGAATTAGAAATGGTGCAAAGGAGGGTGACAAAAATAAGGGAATGAAACATCTCGCTTATGATGAAAGGCTAGAGATGTGAATCGTGTGATCGATTGTCTTAACGATCGATTTCGGCTTGGAGGGGGAGGGAATCGGCAAAGGCGATCGGCGCCATTTTGAGTATTGGCATCGGACGGCGATTTTGAGTCTCAAAATGGCACCGATCGCCTTTGCCCTCACTATGTGTGACATAGTGAGGGCAAAGGCAATCGGCGCCATTTTGACATCTGATGTCAAAATGGCGCCGATTGCCTTTGCCCTCACTATGTCACTGATGGCCGGCGTGCAGGAGGTTGCTCCCGGACCCCCGCTGGACTTTTGGCAAGTCTTGTGGGGGTCAGGAGGCCCCCCCAAGCTGGCCAAAAGTCCCAAGCTGGCCAAAAGTCCCTGTGGGTCCAACTGGGGTCCCGGAGCGACCTGCCGTCCGATGCCAGGACTCAAAATGGCGCCGATAGCCTTTGCCCATACTATGTCACAGGGGCTACCGGTGCCATTGGTCAGCCCCTGTCACATGGTAGGAGCACAAGATGGCGCCGGTGACCATGTGACAGGGACTGACCAATGGCACTGGTAGCCCCTGTGACACAGGCTATCGGCGTCATGATGAAACCGGCAAACGTGGGTGTGAGAATGCAGGGATGGCTCCTGGACTCGCCGCTGGACCACCAGGGAGTTTTGGTAAGTCTTGGGGGGGGTCAGGAGGGTGGGGGGTTGTAGTTAATTTTAATTTTAGCTGGGACAGGAATTTAACTCGCCGTAGTAACGTATTGACAGATCGACAACTTATTGAATTCTCCATACTTCCGCATGAAACGGAATTGACCCCCCACGAATACGTATCACGAATGCAACAAAAACGTTTTGGCTGCACATCCCTATTTGTTACACAGCCTGTTGGCTGCCTATATATATATATATATATATATATATATATATATATATATATATATATATATATATATATATATATATATATATATATATTACCCTTTGCTGCTCTGTCTTCTCCCCTGCTGTGTCCTCTTTTTAAGTCTATGTGTCTCTTTTCCTAGCCTGCATTTATGTCTCACCTCTAGGCCTGCAGCTCTCTCTCCCTGCAACCTATGTATGCGTTTCATTTCTGCTGGCTGAGTCTCTATTTATTTATTTTATTGTTTTTATATACCGACATTCATTGTACAATATCACATCGGTTTACATTATAACAGTAAGAACTAGTAGGACTAAGGAGTCTTACTTTTGATAATTTGTAACATTGCAAGAATGCTTATAACTTAATAACTTCATGAGCTAAGGAGGCTTGTCAGTGCATTATAACATACAAGCCGTTAAGCCCGTTAAAACGGGCTACATCCCTCTGTCTCTCACCTCCCCCTCTTCTCTCTCCCCTCACTCTTCACCACCCCCTCCCTCACCCACTCCTCCCCACCCTCTCCCTCACCCACTCCTCCCCACCCTCCCTCTCCTATCACTCAGTCCCTCCCTCCCACTCAGTCTCACTCACTCCCCCCTCTCTCCCTCCCTCTCACTCACTCAGTCCCACTCACTCTCACTCAGTCCCCACTCCCTCCATCCTCTCCCTCAGTACCACTCCCTCCCTCAGTCCCTCCCCCTCACTCAATCCCTCCCTCCCTCCCACTCAGTCACTCCCTCCCCCCTCCCTCTCACTCACTCAGTCCCACTCACTCTCCCTCAGTCCCACTCCCTCCCTCTCTCTCCCAGTCCCACTCCCTCCCTCAGTCCCCCCCTCTCCCTCTCACTCAGTCCCACTCCCTCCCTCTCACTCAGTCCCTCCCCCTCACTCAATCCCTCCCCCTCACTCAATCCCTCCCTCTCACTCAGTCACTCCCTCCCACTCTCTCTCTCCGTCCCTCCCTCCCACTCAGTCCGTCCCTCCCTCCCTCTCTCTTCTCCCTCCCTCGCTACCGCCCGCTACCGCCGTCGCCGCCCGCTACCGCCGTCGCCACCGCCGCTGCTCGCTACCGCCGTCGCCGCCCGCTGCCGGTACCGCCGCTGCTGCCACTGGACGCCGCCATTTTTTTTTCTTTCTGAAGCTGCCTCAGAGCGACGTGCTCGCCCGCACATGCGCGGTAGAGCTGGTCTCTACTGCGCATTTGCGGGCCGTCGGTCACAGGCCATTTATAAGGTAGATAAGGCATTAGGGATGTGAATCGTGTCCTCGATCGTCTTAACGATCGATTTCGGCTGGGAGGGGGAGGGAATCGTATTGTTGCCGTTTGGGGGGGTAAAATATCGTGAAAAATCGTGAAAAATCTAAAAATCGCAAAACCGGCACATTAAAACCCCCTAAAACCCACCCCCGACCCTTTAAATTAAATCCCCCACCCTCCCGAACCCCCCCCAAATGAGTTAAATAACCTGCGGGTCCAGCGGCGGTCCGGAACGGCAGCGGTCCGGAACGGGCTCCTGCTCCTGAATCTTGTTGTCTTCAGCCGGCGCCATTTTCCAAAATGGCGCCGAAAAATGGCGGCGGCCATAGACGAACACGATTGGACGGCAGGAGGTCCTTCCGGACCCCCGCTGGACTTTTGGCAAGTCTCGTGGGGGTCAGGAGGCCCCCCACAAGCTGGCCAAAAGTTCCTGGAGGTCCAGCGGGGGTCAGGGAGCGATTTCCCGCCGCGAATCGTTTTCGTACGGAAAATGGCGCCGGCAGGAGATCGACTGCAGGAGGTCGTTCAGCGAGGGTTCCGGCGCCTCGCTGAACGACCTCCTGCAGTCGATCTCCTGCCGGCGCCATTTTCCGTACGAAAACGATTCGCGGCGGGAAATCGCTCCCTGACCCCCGCTGGACCTCCAGGAACTTTTGGCCAGCTTGTGGGGGGCCTCCTGACCCCCACGAGACTTGCCAAAAGTCCAGCGGGGGTCCGGAAGGACCTCCTGCCGTCCAATCGTGTTCGTCTATGGCCGCCGCCATTTTTCGGCGCCATTTTGGAAAATGGCGCCGGCTGAAGACAACAAGATTCAGGAGCAGGAGCCCGTTCCGGACCGCTGCCGTTCCGGACCGCCGCTGGACCCGCAGGTTATTTAACTCATTTGGGGGGGGGGGGTTCGGGAGGGTGGGGGATTTAATTTAAAGGGTCGGGGGTGGGTTTTAGGGGGTTTTAGTGTGCCGGCTCACGATTCTAACGATTTATAACGATAAATCGTTAGAATCTCTATTGTATTGTGTTCCATAACGGTTTAAGACGATATTAAAATTATTGGACGATAATTTTAATCGTCCTAAAACGATTCACATCCCTAGGCATTGAACTTGAGATTGAGGTTTCTTAGAAGGGAATACATATCTTCCCTTTTCCAAGCCTGTCTCTGGCCTATAATTTTCTCTATTCTCCCTGGTTCCCTATCCTTTCATTCTGCAGATTGTCTCTCTCCTCTCCTAAGTCTCTTTCTCCATTAGGTCTGATTCCCTCCTTACACCTTCCTTTTTCTCTCACTTGCATTCCACCCTATCTCTCATCCTTTTCCCCAGCCTGCCTCTTTTTCACTAGCCCGCCCAAGCCTATTTCTCCTCTCTCACTCACCCACTGTAAAGTTCCTCTTTACCTGTTCAAACCCAACCTGTCTCTTTCTCTTCTCCTTTTTCTCCATCATTTTCTCTTTCCTCTCCTTCTAAAAGTTCTCTTTCTTTCATTCCCCTCAGTCTTCTTTCAGTTGCTTTGCTACCCTCACTATTTTCTATCTTTTTACACACTCTTTCTTTTGTAACCTGTCTGCCACTCATTCCTTACCACTGTGGTCTCTTTCTCTTTTCCTTCCTCGTAGTCTGTTTCTTACCATCCCCTTATTTGGCATGTCTCTCTTCCTTCCTATACCTTCATTGCCTGTCTTCACATAGTTATTCTCTCTCTCCCTCCCTTTCCAGCCTATCTCTGTGCCTTTCTGTCTCTCTGCATCCTCCTGAAGGCTTTCTCGGTTTACCTTCCCCACCCCCAATCACATTTCAAGGCACTGGTGGTGTCACGTGGCTCAAACCGACTTCCCTGAACCAAGGAAAGTAAAAAGGAGAAAAGCCATGGAGAACAAGAGGGGGAGGGCATGAGTGAAAAGGAGAGAGAGAGAGGCTGGCAATAAGTCTGCAGGGGATTGGTTGGAACGCCCCCAATCAAAGCACAGAGATAGGGGGAATTGCCTCTTCGCCTCGCTTATAATGGTCTTAATCTCAAAAGAATGCAAAGCAAACCATCACTATGATTTGTGGTTCTCACTTCCTGAAGCAGTAAGGATCCAGATAATTTCCAGAGCACATTAATGCAAGCTGCCACAATTTGAAGTGGTACAGATGAATTCTATAAAAATGTGCCCATTCCTAATGTGGACCTCTCCGAAAAATGTACATATGCTGTGATGGGATGGCATCGCATCACTACAGATCTTTGATAAATTATATCCTAGGATCAAAGACGTTTTCAAAAGAGGTCATGAATATTCATTATTAAATGGTACCTTATAGAGAAAGCCAGGTGGCACTGCACAAGATTTATCAGCCTCTGGTGCTACGTTCTCTTTGCTTCCTTCACTAGGCACTGTCTGACTTTCTATCACAGGGTTCTGCTCACAGGAAGCTTCTGGTATCTCGGTGGCATCACTCTGAACGCTGGTGTCCTCTATTATAACCTTAGGTTGGCAAACAATGTGGGGATCAAAATCCTCTTCCTCTCCTTCATTGTTGGATGCTGGTTCTATTACCACTGAAGGAATAACAGCTTTTTCCTGGAAGAAAGTGAAGGTAAAGTATCTCTTTATTGCTGCTAACATTTAATTTTTACATTGTTAGTTATTTTTGCTCTATAAAACATACAATAGTTCCAAATAATTACAGTAGAAAACATTTTTTTCTGGGGTTAGGTTTGGAAGAGGATAGAGCTTTTGCTCCACTAAATTGGATGAGAATTGATGATCTGGCACTGGGTTTTAATGGATTTAGATTTACAGTACAAATGCTCTGTTTCCTTTGCTCCATCAATTAGTCTGGGATTCAGAAATTTCTGGAACAGTTTATTGAGTCTCCATTGTGGCTCATGAATCTTCTGTATCCATGCCACCTCACAACTCCTAAAGTCTCAAATTTTAGCAGCCAGCCAGAAAGCAAGGATATTTCATGTCTATCACTGGTCTGATAAAAACAAACTTATAGCCTCATTTTGGCTGATAAAATTGAAACTTTAGCAGTAAGAACAAAATACAGACAGGATTATTAATAGCAAATCTTACATACAAAGTTGACCTAAAAATATGTAAGTATTTCGTGCTGAATTTGTGTATATTCTTGTAAGGAAACTAAGCCATACTATGAGGCCGAATTGCTAGCTATGTCTAACACTGAGAACTTTCCAGAAATGGGAAGTACGGGGAAATGCAAGTTGAGCTGGTGAGTGAAAGGACGTAGCTTCTGACAAATGGGATGGGCTTGGTGACGGCATAAAAACATGCTTCCATGAGAACTTGGGAGGAGTTCGGTTTGGAATGTTTGAGTTTTGTGTCTGAGGCGTTCCCTACAGGAGAATGCTAGATGAGCTTTTGAGCCAGAGGATTTCTGCAATCAGCCTGGGAAAAGTTAAGAGCTGGAATGTTCAAGACTTTGATATTTGCTGGAGAAACAAAGGGAGGACCCCCCCCCCCCTCAGTACAGACTGGAGAGCCATCTAGAAGGATAAGGACCATCTGACCAAAGGGACACCCTCCTAACCTGGGGAGCCCACAGCCTGAGTTTGACAAAGGAGAAGTTTACTGCTCTTCACTGGGCTTAAAGGAGGAAAAAAGCCCTGGTGGGGACCTGAGAGGGAAGAGTCTTCTGTAAAATTGTACTTGCGCGTGCAAGTTATAAAATCGGGGGTCGGCACGTGCAAGGGGGTGCACAATTGTGCACCATGCGCGCGCTGAGCCCGCACCGATATGCGCTGCCTTCCCCCATTCCCTACCCCCCATCCCACCTTCCCTTCCCCTACCTCCCCTGCCCTTTTCCCCCTACCTTTTCGTTTTTCTTTTTTTATCTCCAAACTTACTTCAGCTATGAAGTAAGTTGTGTGCACTGGCCGACTTCTGGCGCACGATCCCCTGCACAGCAGCAAATATGGCCGCTGTGCCGGGAGCCTGACCCAAGATTACGAATAATAGAGAAGACTTCAGTTTTGTTGCCTGCCAAGTTAAACACTGAAGATGAGTCACAAGAAGGTAATTCACTCAAAATCAATATTTCAGTTTTATCAGAGTTTAGTGCCAAGTAATTGTCAGCCATGATTTAGACCAGTGGTTCCCAACCTTGTCTTGGGGACCCCCCCAGCCAGTCAGGTTTTCAGGATATCCACGATGAATATGCATGAGAGAAAATTTGCATGTTATGGAGGCAGGGCATGCAATTTTTCTCTCATGCATATTCATTGCGGATATCCTGAAAAACACGACTGGCTGGGGGGTCCCCAGGACAGGGCTGGGAATCACTGATCTAAACTTTAATCTTTGGACTGTAATTAGTCTTTTTTCTAGTTTGAAACAAACCTTTTTGGTGTGTGACGCCCCTTGGGCCTTATAGCTTTGCTATCCCCCCACTGGTTGAATCTTGCTCTAGTGCTCCAGAACGATTTTTCCCACTCTTGTGGTGCCCAAAGGTGACCCCTGGAAAGGTGGTGGTGGTGATGGGGAGGAGTTACAAAATATCATTAAGAATCAGATTTCCTGATCCCTGCCAGGTATTTTGCTTCACTGCAAAGATTTTGCCCCTCTTGCTAAGGCTGTGATATCTACTTTTTAAATTCTATTTGGATAAGATATTTTTTATCTCTTGCTCTGCCACTGGTGCTGTTCCTTTGTCTAATATTTGGACTGTGATTTTATACCCAATAGCGTGGGGCTGTGGGTTTTAAATTCAGTATTTTCCTCCTGAAATTTGATAATTTGGAGGATGGACTGTAATGTAAGTTTATTTTGACCAGACAGTGTTTCAGGGTACAAAACAGATGTCTACATCATCACACTGGAATACCGACATCAATCTAAGATCAATAAGGCCTAAATGGGTATAAAGACAATGTAAAGTATGTTAGCCTAATAAACCAACCCTTACAGCAAGATAATGCAAGGAAGGAAGACGAACGAGCACTTCTTTATTCTATATTGCTGAAAACTGTAAAACTAAAATGCACTACATGGTTTAACCAAGGCTCACATGGTGAGCCACACCTGTAGCTCTTTCTGAAAGAACAGAACAAAAGAAATTGTCAGGACTTGAGTTTAGATTTTGTCTTTGTGTAAATCTTCTGCTCCCAAGTTATATTGCAATAGACTAGACTAGTGACTACAGACCAGTGTTTTTTAAACAATGAACTGCACATTTATTCCCAGTGAGGAGAAGGAGCAGTTTTCTCTGGACAGCCTGAATGTGAGTTGTTCGTTCCAGATCTTTATTGATGCTAACGGTTTCCCCATCCACATTTTTGTTCTCATATATTCTTGACCTTGATTGGGATTGGGCCCAAACCATTTTTTTCATCACAGAGAACAATAGGCTTCCTAAGCCAGAACATTGTTCACCTCATTTTTTTCATTTTGTTCCTTTTTCGGTTAATTTAATGTTTATTTTGGTTTGGTTATTTTGCCAAACTGAAACAAACATTATCAACTCTCCCCAAAACACATAAAAAAAATGAACCAGGGCTTCATGAGGCCCTATGATCGCCCTCTCACCTCCAAGAAACTTGCAGAGCCAAGCCCAATCTGGGTGTCCCTATACCTCTTTGAGCCCTATCCGCCCCCTAAAAGATTTACTAGAACCAGGAATCTCCCAAGCCTCTTACCCTTTCTGTGGGGATTCTCAAGAAAGAAAGAGGCAGGAGCAATGCCCAATCACTCCTGCCCCAGCACAATCTTTTAAAAAATGGCACTGGCTGGCCCTGAGACTGGTGCCAATGTAACATCAAAATGATGATGCTCAGCTCAGTGCCCATACATATCCATATGTTTGCATGGCCAGTCACTGTTAAAACATAATGACACTAGCCAGTGTCGAGATTGGTGCCATTTTGACATCACTTTGACTCTGATCTCAGGGTCGGCCAATGCCATTTTTAAAGGGAAGCTGTCAGGGCAGGAGTGAGTGGGCATCGCTCCTGTCCCTTTCTGCCTCAAGGATCCCCCAGAGAAAAGGTAAGTAGGAGCCCCCAATGAAGGGTTAAGAGGGGTCTGGGAGGCCCTGGTTTGGCCCCAGGGAAACCCTGGGAAGCAGTGAACAGGGACTGGGTGGGGGTGAGGAGCTCAGGAAGCCACTTTTTTTTTAAATAAACTGAAAACATCCACATTTTCAGGTATTTTTGGGCAAGACCATTTTCTGTTCCTTCCATCCAAACAAACTGAAAATGACTTTTTTTGGTTTAGATGTGCCATATCCCTAAAGAGCAATTGTTTCTGGGTCTGAGTATCTGGGTCCTTACTGACATAACACAAAGCTAGACTCGAACTTGGCTCCTGTCATATCCGAGGAGCTACAAACGTAAAGGAAGAAATAAATGATACCCCTGACGCATGTTGGGATGAAAAGTGGAATTTAATGCCACGGCTGTAGAAGCATGCATTACTGAAAAGCCAAGGAACACATGAAAGCTCAGATGATAATTGTATTTGCAAACTCAAAAAAACAAGAAAGAATAGTTATGAACAGGGGACCTATGATTAAATATAAAGCAAAGAAGGTGAATAACCGGTAGTGCTTACTATGATGGTCTACCAATGCCTAATATATGCACTTCTTTACTGTGGTTTATAACACAATGGTAAACATTTTTTGATAAAGCAAGCAATAGCTTGCTTTGTTGGTGCTCAGTTTTTCTTAATCTGTGCAAGTGCCTTATCAGGTGTCAGGAAAAGGGATACGTTTCTATAATCCCAACTATTTAAGATATTTTTTTTTTCCAGAATAAAACTTTGGCAGCACCAATGATGAGCTCTCTCTTTTGAAGTACATCTCCTTGTAGTTTTAATTGGGAGGACTGCTATAACCTGCAACCACAAGCAATAATCAAAAACTGCTTACATTGGTGAAGACTCCATGCGTATTTTAGCCAGGGGCTTTGTGCCAATAATCAAAGCAAAAGTCCGCACAGGCTTTTGCATTGATTATTTTCCTTTGCAAAAATCATCCACAGAGATTGTGCCTGCTTTCTCTGCATGTAATTTTTCTGTAATAAACTATGCAGGTAGGTTTGCATAATCAAATATACACGAGTAGTTCCTCTCTCTGTCCCCTCTCCAACCCTGGAAACAACTCCAGAATCCACAGGGGTAGATTTTCAAAGGGGTACGCACGTAAGATATGCGTGTACCCCCTAAAAACCTACCCCAAACCTCCCCTACGTGCGCCGAGCCTAAGCCCCAGGACGCGCGTAAGTCCCGGGGCTTGCATGGAGGGGCGTGTCGGGGCGTGCCACGAGTGAAGCGGCGTTTCGGCCCGGGGGTGTGGCCGCGGCCTCCGGACCAGCCCCCGGACCGGAACATGGAGCGCAGCAGCCGGCTCGGTGCGCGCAAAGTTACGCCTGCTTCCAGCAGGCGTAACTTTGCCAACAAAGGTAGGGGGGGGGGGTGGAACAAAAGTTCCCTCCAAGGCCGCTCCGATTTTGGAGTGGCTTCGGAGGGAACGGAGGCAGGCTGTGCGGCTCGGCGCGCGCAGGCTGCCGATTTTGGGCAAATTTGTGCACGCCGACCCCGGATTTTAATGGATACGCGCGGCTATGCGCGTATCCATTGAAATCCCGTGTACTCTTGTTCGCGCCTGGTGCGCAGATTTATAAAATCTGCCCCACAATATGCTAAACAACATGCATACTTTCCCCCACAGATTGAACAATATTCAAAGTGCCACTTTTGTGGGTAAAACGCAATATTTTACCCGCATAAAACCCTCTGAATATTGTCCTCTCGCTTCATGTATGGGCACTTCTATGTCTGTCACTTGTTTTCTATTTTTGCAACTAAATGGTTGGCCATCCATTTTGTGCACATTTACATTACAAAAAGTATCTTTTAAATGGCATCAGCTCACTTGAGTACTTTTTAAACTTAAATAGACTGGCAGGTCTATTTAGGAAGATGTAGAAAGTTGATAAAATCGCAGAGAATAAGTAGAACCCAGGCACCAAAACCAGGCTAAAAAGGGGAAACATTTTTCTGCAATGAAATAACATTATGTGCAATTTTTGAGGAAATTTAGCCGGCTTTATTTTTATTTGTACCAATGCATATGTGACTAATCAAGGCCCATTAATTGTTTTCTCCAATATCACTTGAAAGCCAAATAAGTTTTCAATGTATATTACTCAAGGTCATGGGCAGACTGATTTTAAGAGGATTTAGGTGCTTAATGTTGGGAGTTAGGCTCCAAAATTGTTTTGAAAACTGTCTAGGGTTGAGTCCCTAAATTTGTGTTCAGTTTCATGAAGGTCCTATAAAGTGGGGAACACAGGGTGAAATTAAGGCAGGAAAACAAATTTAAGGAGCTTAGCACCGGTTTTAGGCACTGGTTAAGGTTAGTAATTGCCGTATCAGCAAGTTACTCCCATGCTTATTCGTTTTCCCAGACTGTGCAATTCAATGTCCTTGTTGGTTGCTGTCTGAATCTAATTCCCCTTTTCTCTCTGCCGTTGAAGCAGAGAGCAATGATGGAGTTGCATCAACAGCATAAAGGCTTATTGGTTAAGGGTAGTAACCACCACTCCAGCAAGTTACCCCCATGCACTTTTTTCTTCATTCACATTCTCTTGCCTTAAGGGATCCACAGTGTTTATCCCATGCCCCTTTGAAATCTTTTACTGTTCTTATCTTCACCACCTCCTCTGGAAGGGCATTTCAGGCATCCACCACCCTTTCTGTGAAGAAATATTTCCTGACATTGGTTCTGAGTCAGCCTCCCTGGATTTTCATTTCATGAGCCCTAGTTCTACTGATTTCTTTCCAACAGAAAAGATTTGTTGTTGATTTGTGCATCATTAAAACCTTTCAGGTATCTGAAGATCTGTATCATATCTCCCTTGCACCTCCTCTCCTCCAATATTTAGGACCTTCAACCTCTTTTCATAAGTCATTTGATGGAGACCCACCACCATTTTGGTCGCCTTTCTCTGGACCGCCTCCATCCTGTCTCTGTCCCTTTTGAGAGTTAGTCTCCAGAACTGAACACAGTACTCCAGGTGAGGCCTCACCAAGGACCTCTACAAGGGGATTATCACCTCCTTTTTCTTACTGGTTATTCCTTTCTCAATGCAGCCTAGCATTCTTCTGGCTTTTGCTATCACCTTGTCATATTGCTTCGCCATCGTCAGATTGCTAGACTATCACGCCAAGGTCTCTCTCTTGTTCTGTGCACAATAGCCCTTCACTCCCCATCACATACAACTCTTTTGGATTACCACACCCAGATGCATGACTGCACTTCTTGGCATTGGATCTCAGCTGTCATATCTTCGCCCACCATTCAAGCTTCCTTAAATCACGTCTCATCCTCTCTACTTCTTCCGGCAGGTCTTAGTATCATTCGCAAATAGACAAATTATACCTTCTATTCCTTCCGCGATGTCACTCACAAAGAAATTTAACAGAACCGGTCCAAACACTGATCCCTGTGATACTCCACTTAACATTGTTTTCTCTTAAGAGCAGGTTCCATTTATCATCACACGCTGCCTTCTATCCATCAACCAGTTTGTGATCCATACCACCACCTTGGCGCTCACTCCCAAGCTTCTCATTTTATGAGACCCTATCAAAAACTTTAATAAAATCCAAGTAAATCACTTCGAGCACTCTTCCCTGATCCAATTCTCTAGTCACCAAATCAAAAAAATCAGATTCATCTGACAGGACCTTCTCCTGGTGAATCCATGCTATCTCGGATCGGGCAACCCACTGGTTTGTAGATAGTTCACTATCCTTTCTTTCAGCAGAGTCTCCATTAATTTTCCCACCACTGAGGTGAGGCTAACCAGCCTCTAGTTTCCAGTCTCCTCTCTTCTCCCACTCTTGTGAAGAGGGACCACCATCGCTCTTCTCCAATCACTCAGCACCACTCCCATTTCCAAGGATCTATTGAACAGGTCACATAGCGGACCCACCAGCAGATCTCTGAGTTCCCTAAGTATCCTGAGATGAACCTCATCAGGCTCCATGGCTTTGTCTACTTTCAGTCTTCTTAGCTGTTCCCATACATTCTCTTCTGTAAACGGAGTTTCATTTGCTCCTTCCCCTTCCACAGTCTTGTTAACTAGCAACGGTCCTTCTCCAGGGTCTTCTTTACTGGACACCAAACTGAAGTATTTGTTTAATATTTCCACCATTTCTTTGTCTCTCTCCACACATTGATCCTGTTCACCTTTCAATTTCACTATGCCACTTTGGACCTTTCTCCTTTCCCTGATGTAATCTGAAGAATGATTTTTTTCACTTTGCTTTACCTCTTTGACATTTCTTTCTTCTGCCAGACTTTTTGCTTTCTTGATTACTTTCTTCGTCCCCTAGGTTTCACCAGGTATTCTTCCCTGAATTCTTCTTTTTGGGATCATTTATAATTCCTGAATGCTGCTTTTTTTGCTTTTATTATGTCAGCCACCTCCTTTGAGAACCAGGTCGGTTTCTTATTTCTCTTACTTTTGTTTACTTTTCTAACATATAGATTTGTTGCTTTTGTCATTGCTCCCTTTAGTTTGGTCCACTGTTGTTCCACCTCTCTCATTCTCTCCCAGTCTTCTAGTTCTACCTCCAGGTATGTCCTCATTTCGACAAAGTCTGTATTTTTGAAAGTCAAAAATCAGGTCTTCTTGTGACGTCTCCGTATCCTGTTTGCAATGTCAAATCATACTGTTTGATGATAACTGGTGCTGAGGTGGGCACCTACCTGGACATTTGAGACATTATCCCCATTAGTGAGTACTAGGTCTAGTATAACTAGGTTATACCTCTATGTTTTGGACTGTATGCTGATTTTTTTCTGACTTTTTGTTTGATTTAAAGTTTTGGATTCTTTTTACAACTTTTTATCTTGATTGGAATACCATAGATGTGTGTGGACTAAGTTCTACTGATCCCTTGGGCCCTGCAGGTAGTCCTGTTATTGACAGCACAAATCTGACCTAGTTTTTCAGAGGCTGCACCAAACGGGTCAGTAGTCTGCAGCCTCGGAAATGTGATCCCTGTGTCCAGGGAAGGTTACAAATAAATCAGAAAGTTAGTCAGAAAGTACTGTTAGTTTGACAGATAGGAGACCATTTTCTCTGATTTTCTTCTCATGGAGGAGATAAAACATGAGTTTCTTAGGATGAGCTAAAGTGCAGATAAAAATTTTTAGATACAGCACATAAAAACTCCACAAAAGTGTTTTGAATCTTTCTAGAACATAAAATATATCACTGTGGGATGCTACCTGAGGTACTACTGTCTCACTTGTTGCCTCCAACTCTGGTTCCAGCTCTTGCTCCTGCTCCAGTTCTGCCAGTTTATCTTCTGCATAAGGCTGTTCAGCTTCATCACCACCTTCACTCTCATGCACAGGTGCTGTCTGAAAATGAGATGATCACAGCAAATTATTCATCCACACTCTTTTTATAAACAGTGCGTGAGTGCTAGAAATCACATTTAATAGCAGCAGTTCATCTGAGATGCTTAGAACAAACCAGTCACAAGTTCTGGCACCATACACTTGTGAGTAATTTAAGAGGACTCATTAATAAAAATGGTGCTGTCCAATTTGTATATGTTATCCGTTGCCAATGACCATCCAAGAGCTCCACCATGTATTCAATGAGATTGAAGCTTGACCATCTTTAAAACTATGCTTGCAATACATAGGAAAATAGCAATGTAAGTAATCTTTCTTCTCCAAACACTGCAAGACTTTGGATGCCCTGTGGGCCTAAATAGACATTGATGGGCATTCTGGCATTAACAAACACACTAGAAGATGCATCAAGTTATGGTAGTGCTCTAACATACGTTAAACAGTGTATATCGCACTATAGAGCACTATTACGGTGATACTGTGTGATATATGAGATATTTTGCATCTCCTGCCCAGGTTCCCTCCCCTACCTCAATGACCTTTTTTTGCACGTGATTTGCATGCATTAATAATGCAAATGCATGCAAAAAAGGCCACTACTAGGCAATTTGATGCAAATATTTTATAACGGCCATCCGAGAAAGTGGTTAGCCATGATAAAATAACTTTTCAATTTTCATTAAATTTAGCATTAGAGCCCTGGGACTCTAAAGCAGGTTACAAGGCTCTGCATGATATTTATCAGGCCTCCAAAAGGATAAAAAAAAAGTCCTGTGACTACAAGGGGAGGTTGAGCAGGGGGGTCAGCCCCTGCTCAACCCAGAGCTGCCACTCAAGGCAGCCCCAACTCCCCCAAAGTGATAAAAAATTTAAAATGTAGCTGCGTGGCATTGGCCCCAGCCCTCTCATACCCCCAAAGTCCGATCTAGATTGAGGGTTCCGGCCCTCCCACCCCCCAAAGTGCAAACTAGATTGAGGGTCCTGGCCCTTCCACCCCTCCAAAGTCACATGGCTGGGGCAGGGTTAAGTCGGCATGCTAGTGGGCACCCTGACCCTGATGCGGGATCCACCACTTAATTTTAAGATTTGGGGGGTGCAGGAAGGGGATGGGGGAAGTGGAGCAAGGCGGGGCTCTGTTGGATTTATGCTATTGGGAAGAAATGGATCATGGGGGCTCTGTTGGACTTATATTAAGGGGAAGTGGAGGCAAAGGAGAGGGGCCAGGGACCCTCAATCTAGGTTGGATTCGGGGTTGAAGGGGCTGGGGCTGTGGCCACATGACTATGTTTTTAATTTTTTATCAGTTTGGGGAAGGTGGTCCCAGGTTGAGCCAGGTGTCAGCCTTGACCTCCACTCAGCCACCCCATGTGGCCACAAGACTTTTTTTTTGGGGGGGGGGGGGGGCAGCCCAATAAGGCAATAGCAGTTCCTTGAGATTGGGGCCACCATTTGTGTTAAAAGGCCACTAGGCGCATTCTTTTGCCCTATGGTGTTTGGCCACAAGACGAAAGAATGTGCATAGAACTGTAATGATTTTTCGGAGAAGCAGCCCCACTATCACAGTGACCCCTCCCCTCCCCCTGTGATAGTGGGACCCCTCCTGCAATAAACTTTCATGGCATAATGGCTCTAGGCTCAAGCAGAAGGTGTGGGGTGATATTTTAATAATTGCATATTCAAAACAAGAGACAACAAGTGCTAAGTGATTTGCACTAATAGACTATAGCAGAGAAAAAAAAAACTAATGAGAATAAACTGCAACTCCAATGACCCCATAACCTCACATCTGAGGATAATGAATCCAACTTTCATTTTATTTTGTCTTTTGTAGTGTAACAACTCTTTCTGTACTGCATAGATCCTCTAGTCGTAGCAATGTACTCCAAATGTATGCCTTGTGACATTATCGTGTTTTCAAAAATGTTCACTGTATGCCATAATGCAGTCCATTACTGAACACGTATTCTTTTATTGAGATATGAAAGCAGTCTCTAAGGAAGCCAGCGAAGAGACAGGTTGAGATGCAGAGGCTGAGTGTGACTAGTGGACATGCTGCCTTGGGGTAAGGGGAAAGACAAGCTGAGGTGCATAGAGGGAAAGAAAAAGTGAGGCAAATTTAAAACAAAATTCAAGAAAGTATTTTTTCAGTTAATACACAGTTAAGCACTGGAATTTGTGGCTGAAAGATATAATCAAGTTAATAATATAGCTGGGTATAATGATTTGGACAAGTTGCTGGGTCCCATTATTAATAGGGACCTTCATTTTCAGTTTTATTTTTATTTTTCCTGGGAATTTCAATGTTATAATAAAAAAGTAATCAGTGGAAAAGTGACTTTTTCTCCTGTGTGTTATAACAAAGTCATTTCCCACTGATTATTTTTGTTGTAACATTGAAATTCCCAGCAAAAATAAAATAAACTGAAAATGTAGGTCCTTAATTATTAATTATTAGACAGGTAAGCTTGAGGAATACCATCTCTTACTTCAGGGAGCTGAGAGAGAAAAACAGGGAGTACTTCTTTCAAGCAAACCAGATTGGTCACTGTTGGAGACAAGATGCTAGGCTCTATATACCAGTGGTCTGACCCAGTATGGTATCTTTACGATGGCGGCGGCCATCTTTAAAGATGGCGCCGGCCAGCCAGTGCTCCTACCATGTGACAGGGGCTGGCCAATGGCACGGATACCCTGTCACATGGTAAGGACAAAGGGCCATCAGCGCCATCTTTATGAGTGGCCCGAGAACGGGAGATCGCTCCCGGGACCACCACTAGAGCACCAGGTAATTTAAAAATGTTTTGGGGGGATCGGGAGGGTGGGAGAAGTTAAGAGGTCATCTTTAAAGGGTCGGGTGGGTTTTTTATTAATCGGGCCATTGGCGCCATTTTTGAGTGGCAGTCAAAATGGCGCCGATGGCCCGAGAGCGGGAGATCTGTCCCCGCGCCCCCACTGGACCACCAGGTACTCGTAAAAAGTTTTTTTGGGGGGGGTTCGGGGGGGCTGGGGGAAGGTAAGGGGTCAATTTTAAAGGGTCGGGCCTCACTAAAAAAAAATTAACGATGTGAATCGGAACCGATTCCGATTCACATCTCCAGCGATCAGATTTCTTTCTCCCTCCAGCTGAACCCGATCGTTAAGACGATCGGGCACACAATTCACATCTCTATTATTTACTCTTTCAGATAATAGAAGAACTTGGGGACATAACATGAAGTTAGCAAGTAGCACGTTTAAAACAAATCAGAAAAAATTATTTTTCACTTAACGCACAATTAAGTTATGGAATTTGATGCCAGAATGTGTGATTAAGGCAGTTAGTATAGCTGGATTTAAAAAAGATTTGGATAAATTCCTGGCGTGGAAGTCCATAAAGTACAATTAATCATGTTGACTTAGAAAATCGCCACTGCTTATTAGAGATGTGAATCGTGTGATCGATCGTCTTAACGATCAATTTCGGCTGGGGGGGGGAGGGAATCGGATCGTCGCGGTTTTGTTTTTGTAAATATCGTGTAAATCGTAAATCGGGGGAGGGCGGGAAAACCGGCACACTAAAACATCCCTAAAACCCACCCCGACCCTTTAAAATAAATCCCCCACCCTCCCGAACCCCCCCAAAATGCCTTAAATTACCTGGGGTCCAGAGCGGGGGTCCCGGTGTGATCATTTACTCTCGGGCCTGCGGTGTGTTGTAGAAATGGCGCCGGCGCTACCTTTGCCCTGTCATATGACAGGTCAAAGGTAGCGCCGGCGCCATTTTGTTTTTTGTCCCCCGACGTCAGGAGCGTAGGAGATCGCTCCCGGACCCCCGCTGGACCCCCAGGGACTTTTGGCCAGCTTGGGGGGGGCCTCCTGACCCCCACAAGACTTGCCAAAAGTCCAGCGGAGGTCTGGGAGCGACCTCCTGCGCTCGAATCGTTTTGCCGTACGGCCGGCGCCATTTTGTGCAAAATGGCGCCGGCCATACGGCAACATGATTCGACTGCAGGTCGTTCCCGGACCCCCGCTGGACTTTTGGCAAGTCTTGTGGGGGTCAGGAGGCCCCCCCAAGCTGGCCAAAAGTCCCTGGGGGTCCAGCGGGGGTCCGGGAGCGATCTCCTACGCTCCTGACGTCGGGGGACAAAAAACAAAATGGCGCCGGCGCTACCTTTGCCCTGTCATATGACAGGGCAAAGGTAGCGCCGGCGCCATTTCTACAACGCATCGCAGGCCCGAGAGTAAAAGATCACACCGGGATCCCCGCTCTGGACCCCAGGTAATTTAAGGCATTTTGGGGGTGTTCGGGAGGGTGGGGGATTTATTTTAAAGGGTCGGGGTGGGTTTTAGGGTTGTTTTAGTGTGCCGGTTTTTCCGCCCTCCCCCTTCCCCTCCCCTTCCCCCGATTTACGATTTTTGACGATAAATCGGGGGAATTCCTATTGTATCGCACTTCTAACGATTTTTGACGATTTAAAATATATTGGACGATATTTTAAATCGGCAAAAAACGATTCACATCCCTACTACTTGCGTTAGTAGCATGGGATCTCTTTAATGTTTGGGTACTTTCCATATACCAGTAATTTGGATTGACCACTGTTGGAAACAGGATGCTGGGCTTGATGGACAGTTGGCCTGACCCAGTATGGCAACTTCTTATGTTCTTATGGGGGTCAATTGGAAAGCAAATCAAGAGCACAGAATTCCTGAGTTGGGGAGGGGAGAAGAACAATGATGGAAAGCAGGTGCACCTAGCTTGTCATTCCTCCTCCCCCCCCCTTCCCAAGTATGTACAATGCTAATTTATTGTGCTATGCATGTGTCCAAATACAAGACTTTTCTCCACACAAAACAAATTACAGCATGTTACTATTTGGCAGGAGATAAATTACAAATGAAAGAACAAATAAATCAATTTCAGAATCTCATGCTAAATTAGAGACAGGTGGACACCACAGTTGATCTGGCAGTCTTCTTTTATATCATGGAATCTTGTTAAAAAAGAAATTTAACACTGAATGTGAGCACCTTGTCTTCACAGAGAAGATCTAGCTGTGTTGGAATATCAATGTAACTTTATAGCAGTTAAATGTTAATCTTTAACAAGAATAAAATGAAATGTGTATATAAATTACCTCTATAAGACATTAGGGATGTGAATTGTTTTAACGATCGGGTTCGGCTGGGGGGGGGGGGGGGGATCTGATCATTAGAGATGTGAATTGGGATCGGTTCCGATTCCAATTCACATCACTAATTTTTTTTAGTGAGGCCCGCACCGATAAAAAAAACAACCCACCCCGACCCTTTAAAATTACCCCCTTAGCCTCCCCCACTCTCGAGAGGGCCATAGGTCGGGAGAGGGCGACACACAAAATTGTATGGTTCACTTAGGGTACCTAATACCCTTGCATCAACCTCGCCTGCATATGGCAAATTTTCTTAGAATGAGCAAGTCTGGTCTTGTCTTGTGGAAGATTTTGGTGTGCCGGTTTTCCCGCCCTCCCCCGATTTACGATTTTTCACGATAAATCGGGGGAATTTCTATTGTATCGCGACTCTAACGATTTTTGACGATTTAAAAAATATCTGACGATTTTTTCAAATCGTCAGAAAATGATTCACATCCCTATAAGACATACATATAATCTAAAATTATAAAGCAGTATGGGATGTTCAGCCAATGAAACTGCTCGAGTGACTGACATTCCAGGGGACCATCATTTTCTGTTTTTATTTAATTTTTCATAGGAATTTCAATGTTATAACAAAAACAATCACTGACAAAATCACTTTTTCCAGTGATTTTTCTCCTGTGTTTTACAACAAAGTCATATTTCCACTTATTTTTTTTTGTTACAACACTGAAATTCCCAGGCAAAATAAAATAAAAACTAAAATTGAAGGTCCCTACACATCCCCTAACCCTAATTCCCAAATCACTGTACCCACATGCCATGAAAGGGCTGTTGCAGTCTTTTCTGAAGGACAGCAGGGGGAAATAATGTTGTGGTAATTTGAATAAAACACATGCTCTAATTAGGGCTCATTTTTTGGTGTTTACAACAAATTTTGGTGGGTTTTTTTGGTGGGTTTTTTTAAAGATATTTTAGAATTTTATGTAGCTAATCATTATTTTTTACTTACATTTTATACTGCTTAATCAATCACTGCTTCAAAGCAGTTTACACAATAATAAATACACAAAATGAAATGTAAAATAGAGGAGAAGAGAGAGCCGTCACCCAACTGAGATGCCATCAACACAGAAAAGGCGCAAAGACAGACTGGCTGCCCTGAGACAGGCAAAAGTGTGAGTGTGTATGTGTGTGTGGTGGTGGTAATGATGGTGGGGCCTTTGAGAGAGTACTGGGGCAGAAGTGTTTTTCCAGTGATAAACACTGAATCCAGTGATAAACACTGAATCCATATTTTTTGTAGCAGAGGTGTTTTATCAGTGTTTATTGGTTAAAAGCTATAATCAGTCACAAGCTCTAATTATAAACTACCTATGAATACAAAATTCCAAAATGCTTTATAATAGTTCCATCTTGTGGGATGGAGTGTTACCTCAGATGTCTGAGCAGAAAGAGCTGCTCAACTTACCGTGCTTGTGTCACTCAAAATTGCTGCCAGTTCAAACTTTTAAGAAGTACCTTCCACAAGACAAGACCAGACTTGCTCATTCTAAGAAAATTTGCCATATGCAGGCGAGGTTGATGCAAGGGTATTAGGTACCCTAACTGAACCATACAATTTTGTGTGTCGCCCTCTCCCGACCTATGGCCCTCTCGACACACAATTAAAAATTATGAATTTATAATCATCAATTTTACATGAAAAGGACATTCAAAGTACAATCTTCTGAGGTAAAACATCACTTACAACAACAGGTGTATTATATTTACATATACTGCTATGGTGTTAATCAGAAAATCATACAAAAAAAGATACCTGGAACCATTTTGGTAGAAACCCTTTTGGTATTAGGCCTATTATAGCATGTGTTGTGTTGAGAATGTTGAATTTCGTGAACCTTGAGCCGGCTAGGACTGGTGATGACGCACCCCGGGGTGCCCACATTGGAGATCGAAGCCGGTAGGTGGCACGAAGCAGGAGACCAAAAGAACTTCACCACCGGAAGCCCGAGGTCCCCACAGGAGGAGTCCATGAGTACCCGAGAAGCTTGGACTTAGGTGGGGTCTCCTGGATGGAGCAGAACAGGATACCAAGGGCCAGCTGAAGTCGAAGGCCAGGAACCAAAGTCGAAGTCTGATGTCAGGAACAAAGCCACAGTCCGAAGCCTGGGATGATCCAAAGTCTGAAGCCAGGGACAAGAACAGCAACTAACGAACTCTGGGAGCAGAGAGAACCTTGTTGCCATCTGAAGTGTAGTGCTAGTTGCAGGGTTTAAATCCCTGAAGGCGACTGATGTCACTGCCAGGACTCTCTCCAGCTGGCCCCGCCTAAGGGGCGGGACCAGCTGGAGAGAGTCGGCGGAGTCTCCCTCGAAGAGGGATCATCGCGCGGAGGCCTAGTGAGGCGCGGCCAGAACGCCGTGATACCAGGAGCATCCCTGAGGTAGGTGGAGGGACCGGCCGCGGACCTGCGCGGGCCGGGTTCGCAACATGTTGGGTGTGGACTTGTCATTCAGAAAGCCATGAGTAAACTGAATTACAATTATAATATAGTAAATCTCCCTTACCAAAGTTGCACTCAAACAGTAACAACTCTACCTATGAAAAGTTAACAGCACAAATATTACATCAGGACCAAAACAACAATACACCTCCTACTAGGAAAATAGAACAAGCCAGGCTGTTATAGATCCCTATAGAGAAACTACATGCTAGCAGAATACCTCACCCTGGTTACACATGCAGAACACTTACAGACTCTCACCACATACAGAATAAAGAGACTATAAAATATAAATTAAAATGTGCAGGCAAAAACTGAACCGGAAACCACAAAAAACAGGACATTGCATGCAATGCAACAATGGAAAAACAGAAACATCACTATATATTAGGGATGTGAATCATTTTTTGACGATTTAAAACAATCGTCAGATATATTTTAAATCGTCAAAAATCGTTAAGAGTCGCGATACAATAGAAATTCCCCCGATTTATCGTGAAAAATCGTAAATCGGGGGGGGGGGGGAGGGCGGGGAAAACCGGCACACCAAAAAAAACCCTAAACCCACCCCGACCCTATAAAACGAATCCCTTACCGGCACCATTTTTAAAGATGGCCGCCGTCGTAAAGATGGCCGCGGCCATCCAGTGCTCCTACCATGTGACAGGAGCCAGCCAATGGCACGGATACCCTGTCACATGGTAAGGGCAAAGGGCCATCGGCGCCATCTTTATGAGTGGCAGCCGACGGCCCGAGAACGGGAGATCGCTCCCGGGACCACCACTAGACCACCAGGTAATTTTAAAATGTTTTGGGGGCTCGGGAGGGTGGGGGAAGCTAAGGGGTCATTTTTAAAGGGTCGGGTGGGTTTTTTTTTTATCGGGCCATCGGCGCCATTTTTGAGTGGCAGCCAAAATGGCGCCGATGGACCGAGAGCGGGAGATCGGTCCCCGCGCCCCCACTGGACCACCAGGTACTCGTAAAAAGTTTTGGGGGGGTTCGGTAGGGTGGGGGAAGGTAAGGGGTTAATTTTAAAGGGTCAGGCCTCACTAAAAAAAAAAATAACGATGTGAATCGGAACCAATTCCGATTCACATCACCCACATCACCCACGATCAGATTTTTTTCCCCCCTCTAGCCGAACCCGATCGTTAAGACGATCGGGCACACGATTCACATCTCTACTATATATCAAAAAACATCAAATGCTAAAATCAAGAAATATAAAATCAATCATATTAGTAAAACCAAACTAATATAGGGGTCGATTTTAAAACCTGTGAACGTGCGATCCAGGTTGAGAGTCCATCAAGCTAGGTTGAGAGAACATTGTACAAATCTCATCTTTGTGTGAGTTTCCTCACTCCGAAGGACATCAAAATTTTCACAAGAGTGTACTATTCTGTTCGTATGTCTCACTCTGCATGTCAAAGTGGCCCCTAACCCCTACACTACTACCTAAACCTCACCTCGAGTTACTAGGTGGGCTTCCTATAGAGGTATAAATACCTAACTACTAGAAGGGCCTTATAGCTAGTCTCTCTCTCTCTCTCTCTCAGCTTAAAATACCCCAAATGCTATTTGTGTAAAAAGTGCAATATAGCCATATCACACAGCTTATGTGCTTTTTGCATGCGTTAAGGTGTTTTTTGCACGCGAAAACACTTTAACACGTGCGAAAGGGCCATAACGCGAGTTGGAAAATAACCCCCTAAGATAGCCAGCTATAATAGTGTGACTGCACTATTGAATGTGCCTCCAAAGTTAGCCAGATAAGTTTATCTGGCTAACTTTGCTATCCGGACTGTGTCAGAATATGGTCCTCACACTTTTTTCTCTTGCTAGAAGTTCCTATCAAAATGCTTTCCCCTCTGCTAACAAGACTCTGCCTCCCCTCGCTTATAGGAATGACATTCTTGGCCTCAGATTGTGCACCTGATAAATCCTCCCATATGAACAATTGTCTTTTGTCATTATTCGACTTCACTTGTCCCTCTGCCTCTGAAAGATTAAACCAGGTGTTGTGAAGTGCTAGGAGAGTGGTTCAGCTTATCAGGGGATGTGTGTTCTTGGACCACGGCTCGACTCCAGAGGAATTCCGAAGTGGTGCCACGGCAGGCGAGGCATGCCCGAGCATGGGCTGGACAGGAGCGAGGCTGGACTGAAGACAGATGACTGGAGATACGGACCCTCCTCCGTACCTGCACTCTTCAGAAGACCAGCAACGCAATGGTGGTCTTATGAACAGTCCTCCGACCGTTCCAAGCCCTTTTGGACCTGTCGCAGGGTATGGCAAGAAGTGGCAGGCTGGATGGAGGCCAGGGCAGCGAAGACCGGAACATGGAGATTCAGACGAAGACTCAGGAACAAGGTACTTGGAAGCACAGACGAGACTCAGGAACAAGGTACTTGGATGCACAGATGAGACTCAGGCAGGATTCTAGGTATTCAGAAGACTCAGGCAGGATTCTAGGTTAAAAGCAAAGTACTGGGTTGAGACTGCGACGCAGCGCGCCCTACACAGTCCACCCGCGGGACTGGTCACGGACCACGCTGGACTCGAAGAGTCTCTAGACGAGATGTGGAGCAATGAACGGAGCATGTCTCAGAAGCTGTAGAGGCCTGCACCGAGGCACGCCCTACACAGCCACCAGTGGCTGGTCATGGACCACACTGGGATGGTACAGGTTCTGGCAGAGTCATTGGCACGAACGGAGCAGGCATAAGGGACGCTGTAGACCAGGGATAAGGACAGAAGCAGAAGTCTCCCGGAGGCTTGTGCTGCAGAAGTGGAGGAGGCATTGCACCACGAAGCGCCCTACACAGCCCGCCCATGGGGCTGGTCGCGGACCACAACATGGCACGCCAGGAAGAGTGGCACGTGGAACCAGGGGTTCAGGAGAGCTGGACAGGATCACGGACATCAGGATCAGGAGAAACATCTGGACTGGAACACGGACATCAGGAAAGGAGAACACACATCTGGACTGGAACATAGATTACAGGATCAGGAGACAGACCTCAGGACTGGATCACAGACATCAGGAACATCTGGACTGGAATGTGGACATCAGGACAAGACGAGGAGCTCCAACGAAGAACAAGAAACACAGGACCTTGAAGAAGTGCTGGAACGGGGATGACTCCTGGAGCGAAGGACAGCAGGATCCCAGGAGTGACCAACTCCTTGCGAAGGCCACACTGGACTGAACGCTGAGCCCTTTTGTAGGGCTGAAGAGAGCAACGCCCAGGGAGGGGTCAGCAGGGGGCCACACCTGGCTGGACCTTGAAGAGCAGGAGAGAGGCGCACGCCCGCACCTAAGGAGAGCTGGAAGAAGAGAGCAGGAAGCTGGTGGCGTCCTCAGCCATGTGGAAGTCCTGAGGAAGCCAGGCAGCCCTGCCATGAAGGTGGAGAGATGGCAGGGCTGCAGGAAGAGCAGGAAGCTGCAGGCACCGGCAGGGATGGCCTCCCTGCAGGCCGAAGACCCTGGCATTGGTGAGGACGGCTCCCTGCCGTCCAAGGACCCCAAGGCCGATCCTAGCCACGTCGGGAAGGGCAGGAGCGGCAACGGTGGTCCCGGCCATGAGGGAGAGCCCTCGTCGGCCCGACCCTGCCGCGCAGGGCCGGAGGCAGCCGGGGAGGAGCCCAGCGACGGCGGCACGCTCGCCACAAAGGAAGCAGCGCCAGCGGCCCGACTGGCCGCGGCAAGGTAGGGGGCCTGTTCACAACACCAGGATCAAATATTGAACCCCTGTTTCACAGGTAAGCCTGAGAGAGAAAGAGAAGTGTGATGATCTTCATGGGACCAGATTCTTGCAAATAGAAGCTTGTCTTCTGGATGAATATTGCAGCCAAAAAATCTGCTGGGCTTTATATAATGAACATGAAGCTAACTAATTTGACTCACAACTCTTATCATTACTTTCTGCAACATCTGCTCTGTGTTCCTGCTCACTGTTGAGGGATGCTGCTTTTTAAATTCCTTTTGCAACTGTTCCTCTGCAAAATACCACCTTATTGTCCATCTGGATATCAGAAATGAAAGATTTGACGCTGATTTTTATTCCCCGTGATGCAAACAAATAGAAGTATATTAGGTACATTAAAAAATGGAATGTTTTGGCCAGAAAGGCATTACCAATTTTTTTTTACTATTCAATTATAATTGACCAATTATAGTAAAATATTTCATATCACTGTACAATATGGAAACACATTCTTCTCAAAGGTGCTTAATTTGCCAACAATATGGCAAAGTTTACACAATTATCTGATTATAGATATAGACATGCAAATACAGTATAAAGATTTAGATATAACATATGTATGTAGGTATAATAAAGGCACAGACATAAACAAAATTTTAACAGGATGGCAAAAATTAGCAGTCTTGGGGGCCGCCTTATGAAAGTGAGAACAATTTTGCATATTCTGCTTCATGGAGCAAACTTTGCAAATAATTTTTGCCTTTGGAAATAGTCAAATTTTGCATATCATTCTACACTTGTGAAATTTTACTTCAGTTAATAGTTAATGAGGTTTTGCAATGACTAATTATGCAAAACAGCTCATTAGCGATCAGCACAGAGCATAAAATTTGCTTCAGAAAGCCGATTTTGTAAAAACTAACTGCACCTCAATGAGGTAGAGTTAGGGACAGATTTTTAAAAAGTTCGCGCAACAGGAGCAAACAACAGTATGCCGGATTTTAAAAGATACGCACACAACCGCACATATCTTTTAAAATCCGGTGTCAGCACGCGCAAAGCTGCGCAAAATCGGCAGCCTGCTTGCGCCGAGCTGCGCAGCCTGCCTCCGTTCCCTCTGAGGCAGTTCCGAAATCGGAGAGCCTCAGAGGGAACTTTCTTTCTGGCGCCGCCCACCTTCCCTTTCCTTCCCTTAACTGACCCGCCCTCCGGCCCTAACTAATTCCCCCCTTACCTTTATTTCAGAAGTTACGCCTGCCCAAGGCAGGCATAACTTGCACGCAGCAGCGTGCCATGTTCCGGTCCGGGGGCTGGTCCGGAGGCTGCGTCCAAGCCCCTGGAACGCCCCTGGGCCGGAACAACGCCCTTGGCCCCGCCCCTGGAATGCCCCCGATGACGCGCCGGCCGCAACACGCCCGCGACACGCTCCCCCAGGAGAGCCCCGGGACTTACGCGCATGTCGGGGCTTGTGCGCGCCGCCGAGCCTATGCAACATAGGCTTGGCGTGCACAGGGGGTGGAAGGGGCAGCTTTTCGGGGGTTACGTGCGTATCTTACACGTGTACCCCTTTGAAAATCTGCCCCTCAAAGTTTGGAGAAATTGCCTGTAGAAAAACTTATGCATGCTATTTCTCTACCAGGCTTATTTACATATTTATTTATTTATTTAAAAGTTTTTTTATATACCGCGCACTTGGGCACTTACGTGACCGTCTAGGCGGTTTACAAGCTTACGTACATAATAAAAACAATGAGAACTTACATACACAATAGAACAAAAAGAAACAAACTTGTTGACTTTAGCAATGTCAGAAAGACCTTGGATTAGGTTCAGATATTATATTTGTAGGCCTCATTGAATAAAAAAGTTTTAAGCATCTTTTTAAATTCATTGCGATTAGATGTCATCCGGATAGTCAGGAATGGAATTCCACAGGGTCGGGCCGATAACCGAAAAGGCTCTTTTCCTTGTCAATGCCAAGCAGGTTGTCCTGCATATAAGTCCTGCTATAAAAACAGCATGCACTATTTCATAGAATGTGCATAACTTCTCTCAGGTCAGGAGATCAGCCTCTTGTGAAGCTGTCAATGTCTTATCCAGCAGCTTTCGTCAGCCTTACACCAATTGGTGAGATAATCTTTGTTTTAGTAAAATAATTTAACATGGGACTCTTAAGAGCCCCCCAAAAGCCCCTTCCAGCACATCACTGATTTCAGCTGGCCAATTAAGCTTCAAGATTTGGTAGGCATTATATGGTTGATGAAGCCTGCTGGGGCTTGCAGCAGCTTAATACATGTTTACAAAACTTAAAATTATTTTTTATATTTTTCTAATTTCATTTTCATTTTTTCCTTTGCTAGCAGTTCCTATCAAAATGAATATTCTTACCTTCCAGTAGGTGGCCCTCATCTTTGGCTCAAAACATCTAATTCCGATTGCAGCCATTTATCCGGTTGTGGTACCTGTTGCCACAGGAACTTTTACTTAAATATATAGTTGTTTTGTTGAGCTAGGATTCCTGCCTTATAGTATTTTACTTTCCTTCATAATAATCACTGCTCACATCCATGTGAAATACAAAATCATACCAATGCATAATGAAATAATTATTTTGAATACAAATTTACAAAAATGTATTTTATTAAAAAATGAATCAATATCCAAAATACAAAATGTCATATATGTGTATGTCTCAACAATCATGTATGCTATACATAACTTGGAATATTTTACTTATAAAATCTCAAAAATGACAATAATAATCACCCACCAACACTTCATTCATAAACAACACACAAACTCATACTTAAAAATCACTCCATATTACTACTCTTAAATAAACAACATACACCTGTTAAAATTTCTAATTACATAAAGGCAATTTTTTGATTACAATTCTTAATCCCTTTTTAATCACTTCAATCTCTTTTTAATCTGACAACTGGCCCTGCTATTTCGTTACTTTGCTTCTTCAGGGGATTCATCTTCATCTTTTATTTTTTATTAGATATAATTAATGTAAATATTGTAATATTATATATATGAGTTTCCAAGATGGATGTCACCATTTAACTTTGGATTGAAGTGCCAATTGACTCAAATCAAAATTTTATTGAAGAAAATATTGCTCCAATAAATCCTCAATATGTACAAATCTTGAGGATATACCCATGAAAATTCATACTCTCACAACTTAGTCTGTTATATCGGCATAGTGCTTTATCTAAAAAGATAATTTTGTAATCATTATTGAAACCAAAACCGTTCTACTCTAAACAAAATGGTAAGATGAATTACATCTTAACGGCATCATCCGGTAATGCCTTATCAACTGTTTTCACTCTAGCACGTTTCAATATCATGATCTACAAAAAAAACCCCACCTGTTTATATTCAACTAATAAATTAATGGATAATATATCTGCATCAAAACCACAACATCCATATACGGACCTGAATATCCGATCTGTCATCGCCAACCCACAGACAGAAAGACAATATACGTTGCACAAAAAAACACCATGCATGAGCATAAACGTCTGAATATAAAGGGGTAACTGGAAATCACATTCAATAGTACAACCTATCACGTCCAAAAATCATCTAAAGCCCGCCCGCTTACTTGCGGGTCTGAAAGAGATCTGAAAAACTGCATATTTGTGGCACATCTATTGGCTCAAAACTATTTCTAAACAAATTATCTTACCAATATCTCCCAATCATACAATTATTCAAAAAGAAAAAAAACATGTAATACAAACCCAATGAGTTTGAGTTTACAATCTATCAGAATCCCAAAACTAACTATACATGCAACGATCTGTTCGGAACGACCTGATTGAAAACTACACGGTGTCTTTTCCACTAGACAGCTAAGCTTGTAAAAACAACATGGCTGTTAAACACTATGTGATTAAAGACTAAAATGCTTTAATAATACAAAGACATAAAGAGTTATGTATCTTGTTATGGTTTGTGGGTTTCGTGGACCCTTGGCCTGAGGTGAGAGTTGTTACCACCTGTGGGGAGGAGTCCCACAGGTCCACACCATTGGGAGGCGAGGTCAGATGCAGCAGGAGCTCAAGGAGCGAGTCTGTGGGGAGGTCCCGAGGAGTGGAGTTGAGAGACACAACACTAAGGAGCCCCACAGTATTCAGGTTGGGCTGGAGAGCAGTACCTGAGCAAAGACCTCCGAGAGAGTGGCGCTAGGCAGACGCGAGGAGCAGGAAGCTCAAGGCAGGAAGTGCAGGAGGAATACTGCTGAGAGAGTCCCGAGGGGTGGAGCTGTGTAGCGAGAAAGGTACTGATGCTATGACATAGGCTAACCCACGGAGCGGGGAAGCCCGTGTCGGGTCTCCAGGTAATGACATAAGCAACCCTATGCGGGGAAGGTGAGAGTACAGTCACTGATGAGAATGAAGGCACCACCCCGAGGAGCGGGGAAGTACAGGCAATCACCGGTGTGGAACGTAGGCACTTGCCCTGAGGAGCAGGGAAGCACAGATAGTCTCTGATGTAAGACGTAGGCACTACCCCGGAGTGGGGAAGCACAGGCAGTCACCAGTGTGGAACATAGGCACTGCCCCGAGGAAGGGGGGAGAACGGAGATAAGTCTCCCAAGTGGTGAGAGTGTTCCCAGAGACAACCCCGAGGAGCGGGGAAGCCGGCGGGTAGGACTCCTGGAAGGGGCAGAGCTAGCCCGAGGAGCAGGAGAAGCCAGGAGACAACATCCCCAGAGAGAGCGCAAGCAGGCCCCTGAGGAGTGGGTACCTGAGCCAGGGTCCAGAGTCCAAGGAAGGTCCGAGACAATCATCACAGGAGCAAGTAGAGTAACGATGGAACTCATTGCCAAGTCAGCTAGCAAGGGGCAAAGGGGGTACTTAAGAACCCTGCCCAAATGATGTCATCAGATGGGGATGCCCCTGAGGTTCCCACTGTAGCATCTTCAAAAGAGGGCCTGGTGGTGCGCACGCACGCCTAGGAAGGCTCAGAGTTGGCGTGGGTGTCGGCGGCATCCCAGCCGCCACGAGGAACCTTGAGGTACGTGGCAGTAGAGGCTAGCCCCTGCCGCGAGCAGGCCCGGAGAGGGGAGCAGAGTAACACAAGATGTAAGTAGACGCGGTCGCAGCCGTCTGTAACCGATGGTCAAAACATATCTCCTATGGTGACATGATTGAAAATTAAAACCCACATTTCCACTAAACAATAAGGGGCGGATTTTAAGAGCCCTGCTCGCGTAAATCCGCCCGGATTTACGCGAGCAGGGCTTGCGCGCCGGTGCGCCTATTTTACATAGGCCTGCCGGCGTGCGCAGAGCCCCGGGACTCGCGTAAGTCCCGGGGTTTTCCGAGGGGGGGGGTGTCGGGGGCATGTCGGGGGCGGGGCCGATCGGCGCGGCGTTTTCGGGGCGTGTCGGCTGCGTTTTGGGGGCGGGCCCGGGGGCGTGGTTTCGGCCCAGGGCGGTCCGGGGGTGTGGCTGCGCCCTCCGGAACCGCCCCCGGGTTGCGTCTAGGCACGCCAGCAGCCCGCTGGCGCGCGGGGATTTACTTCTCCCTCTGGGAGGCGTAAATCCCCCAACAAAGGTAGGGGGGGGGTTTAGACAGGGCCGGGGGGTGGGTTAGGTAGAGGAAGGGAGGGGAAGGTGAGGGGAGGGCGTTAGCAAATTCCCTCCGAGGCCGCTCCGATTTCGGAGCGGCCTCGGAGGGAACAGAGGTAGGCTGCGCAGCTCGGCGCGCGCCGGCTACACGAAATCGGTAGCCTTGCGCGCGCCGATCCAGGATTTTAGCAGATACGCGCGGCTCCGCGCGTATCTACTAAAATCCAGCGTACTTTTGTTTGCGCCTGATGCACCTACAAAAGTACGCGAGGGCGCCCTGTAGGAAAATCTACCCCTAAGTGAACTAAAATAATATCATAACCTCACTAATTTATAACTGAAACAATGTAATATTCATAGCAAATTATGCCATTCAACCTCACGATTCAATCCATGAGGTTCAAAGGTATTCCAACTAAAAATAAAACGTTGCTCTCTTTTAATAAGTTCACACAATATATACCCACCCGGTATAGCATATGTGATTGTTGAGACATTCACATATATGACATTTTGTATTTTGGATGTTGATTCATTTTTGTAATAAAACACACTTTTGTAAATTTGTATTCTAAATAATTAGTTCTTTATGCATTTATATGTATTATCAGGATTAGGAATTGTATGTGCACTCCAACTTATTATTGAACCTTAAATACGAAATCATAACATTTGCTACTTTATTTGCACAGCATGCTAAAAACAGAGTTCTTTATGAAAAACATATAATTTCTCCTTTTCTGATTTCCCCCCAGTATGACGACATCTAAACTTGCAGTACTTCAGCCAGCTCACTAGAATGTCACAGCCCTGTTATCTGGCCGTGAATTTCCCCTCCTCAATGGGAATCCAGAACAAGAGACACAACAGTTTCCATATGAAAGGCTTTAAAAATGAACAGTGTCCAGTAGCAGCTGGCTACACTCATACAGTAGTTCTGACTGCTATAGCACAGGCAGAATCTGTAGTAAACTTTGCAACAAATCCTGGACAAAACCATAGTGAGAATGAACTTGGGAAGGATGGCTGAAATGTAGGAGATGGATGAAAACATGACAATAGATGATGGGATGATGTAAGGGAATGGGAACTTCTGATTGGAGGGAACTCACCACAGCCTCTGCTGCTGGCTCGCTGGGCTCAGCGGGCGGAGTGCCCGCTGCTGGGGTTGGAGGGGGTGGCTCACGCTCGTCAATCGTGGGCTCCACGGAAGGAGCTGCTTCCTCCTCAGTCTTCATTTGAGACAAAAAATCATAAACAAGAACACAGTGAGAAAGTGCCTGAAAGGGTCAGTCCAGAGGAACTGTGTTCAAGACAGTGTTAAATATACATCCCAATCTCGTTTGATGCACTTCAGCCATTCATGTGCCAGGTCTTTCCTGTTAGCAACTACATCAATGTTGCCCTTTCTCATATTCTAGAAGTTTCTTCTTCTATCAGCTTTTCATTTAAGGCCAGATTTTAAAACCCCTGCGCGCGTAAAATCCCGGGGTTTACACGCATGGCGGGGCCTTATGCACACTGGGCCAATTTTCAAATGGGCCCGGCCACGCGCATAAACCCCGGGACAGTGCCATTCCTCGCTGTCCCGGAGCCTTGCGTGCCGGCCGGCTGCCAGGGCACACAAATTACTTAAGGTCAGGCCCTGAAGCAATTTGCACAACAAAAGGTAAAAGAATTTTAAAAAGGGTTTTAGAAGGTGGAGAGGAGAGGGGAAGGGGATGGGAGGTTACGGTTGGGGGTAGGAAAGTTCCCTCCCAGTCCGCTTGTTTGTCAGTGAAACATGTAGACACTTTCAGATCCTCCAAAAGTTGTTTATCAGTCTACAGCATAAATACTTGGTTGATGGATAGTAGCTCAATCATTGGTTATTCATCCATCTAGTACAGAGTTTATCACTCAATACCTTTTTTTTTTTTTTTATAGAAATTTAAGATTTTTATCCCTGGAGTTTCCAGTTGAAAAATATTCCCCTCAGAAAGGAGACTGAGGTGAACAGCTATTTGGCCAGGCATGTAAATAAAAGTAATTGCCATTCAAAGTTGGCACAGAGGCTGCATGGGAAGTCAAATAAGGTGAAAATGGCTGTATAATGAGGCATGTTGCAAGATACATTAGCTGCCTCATTTTCCTATCCATAAACCTGATTATCCCTTTTCAGATATGCAAAGTTTAACTGGTGACTCCTGTTCCCTATAGAAAAAGACAAGGAAGCTACACTGAGCATGCTTGGGTCATAATGTCCATGTGAACTAAAGGCAAGAAGAAAAATCACCTGCTTGCACTTTAATCACTATATCTCATTTGCATAATTCTGAAATACATATTCACCTTGGACCCACAGGAATCAATGCAGAAAACACCTGCACTTACATCAAAAAATGCTTATTACAATCAGACTACAAACTGCTAATGTCTTAGCAAGCTGCAGAGCCAGAGGAACTGCTAGCATGCAAGGCCAGTATGTGTCAAACTTTAAAAAATAGATTTGTTCATATCTACACAATTCTACATCTCTTTCACTTACAGTAGTCCTCTTCATGAAGAGACAGCATTCAAAGAGATACGTTTCCCTTACTGTATATACACCATGCAGTACTCAACCCTTGCACTGCAATTTTACAAATGCTAGGGCATATACCACTGGAGTTTCATCTATCATAAGCAAGGGCGCCATCACTGGTACTGCTACTCTGCAACCCTAGCAGTCATGCCAGAATACAGAAGGGGCTGCCTTCACACATTTCACTCCTGCAAGCACCCTGCCGTATAGGGATGTGCAGACAAAATGTTTGCGTTGATAAGTTGAAGTTGAGGGTCGATTTCGTTCAATATGGACATATGGAGAATTCCATAAGTTGAGGGTCTGTCCATACGTTCACCGGTTCCCTAAATAAAAATTTAAACCCCTCACCCTCCTTAATCCCCCCCCAAGACTTACCAAAACTCCCTGGTGGTCCAGCGGGGAGTCAGGAAGCCATCCTTGTATTCCTTTGCGAGGGGACCCCCGTTGGACCCAACCGGAACTTTTGGCCAGCTTGGGGGGGCCTCCTGACTCCTGACATTGGAGATTGGGGGTTAAGTGCTTGAGTCACTGAGCATTTTAACACACAATCTTCCAAACTAAGGACTGTACCAGTCAGCTAAAGAGCATGTCCCGTAAGTTGCCCATTTTTCACTGTTTCTTACATCATCCTGCCACAGGTCTATTAAAAGACTGGATCACTAAGCAGAGCATATATACAGGTGACAGAGTTACTGCTTCACTGCACCAACATGGTGAACCTAAAGCATTTTGTACCTGGGGTAGATACTTCCTTTGGTACCCCACAAGGTTCACTTCTCCGCCCCCCCCCCCCCCCCCCCCCCCAGTGATTTCTGGTTCCTTTCTCCCTCACACAGGCTCCGTCTTTCTCTTGCATACACTCTCACAGACCCTTGCACATAGGCTCCCCTCCATTTGTCTCTCCCTCACACATACACACTCCTTCACACAGGCTTCCTCTCACACACAATTACGCACCCTCACTCCCATACACACACATATGCTCCCAGTCTCTTACATACACACACACACACAAACACTCCCATAGACACATGCAAGTTTCCAATCTCTTACTCACATATACACACACACATCACCCCTCACTCCCATACACACAGGCTCCCAATCTCTTAACACCCATACATACACACACTTAGGCACCCCCTTCTTCTCTCTATGAAATAGGCTCACATGAGGTCATTGTGGCCCTCTTCCTCTTCAACTGCCTGCGGTATCCATCCTCTCTCTTTACTGTCTTCTCCACTTGTGGCCCACTGGCCTTCCTCTTCTACTGCTGTGAGCAGAATGGGCTCCACTCAGCCTTCCTCTCAATGGCACCCCCCCCCCCTTCTGGCTGGCACCCCGTGTCGGCTTTCACCCCGGGCAGACCGCACCCCCCACTCCCCCCTTAGTATGCCACTGGTTACCTTTCGGGGGGGTCATTTCTGTCTGGTCAGTGCTACAGTACTCAGTTCCCTTTTATCTTGGCTACGGATGGTTTACCAATAATAAAAAATGTTAAAAAGCACAGAAGCTACAATAAAGCTAAACTGTCACTCTGCGACTAATTGTGCCGTGTTGAGTATGTTAAGTCTATTTTTTCCTTCTATTTCAGATGCTTGTCAGTAAAAAGGTTTCCCTCATTTCCTCCTGAGAGGAAGTGCCTGACATACAGTGAAACGTGCAGAACAAATAAATAAATAAAGCCCAGTCTACAGTGTCATAGAAAAAAGCTACATAACTCACCAAGGAGTCCATCACATTCTGATCCGACTGCATCGTGAACAGTGAATTAGCTGCATCTGGCTACAAGCGGAAGGGAAAAATAACAGGAAAAATATTATCTGACAGGCTCAGCTTGCAGATAGCTAGCAGACAAACATATAAATAATCTGCAAAAAAAAAATTTTCAGATAAGAAAAATGTATCCTTGGTTTAAACTGAAACACATCACCCCCCAACCATTGACGCTCCCAAACCAATCACTGTCTGACTGCTGCTGCTGCTTTGCTGCCTTCCTCTTGCAGGTTCTTCTATTTTCTGCCATTGTTTGGGCTCCTGCCATCAGCTCTGGCTCCAACTCTGCTGCTCAGGCACCTCAGCCTCCGACATTCTATCTTGCTCTGCTGCACGGCTTCCGGCGGATTTGAACCCTGGCTGTTCCCAAGCTCCAGCACCGTTCTCACAAAAACAGCACTGAAATATGGGAATTGTACTGGCTAAAACCCACACACCAGAGTGAGGAGGAGCCCAAGATGCACATGGACCAGAGAAGGAGCCAGGGATGATGGCAGGAATAGTGGAGAGGCCCAAAGCCGGAGACAGATGGGAGCAACAAAGAGATCTGTAGAGCAGAGGAACTGAAGTAGTGGAGAGGCTTCGGATACAATGGCAGAGAGATTGAGAAGAGGAGCCAGAGCAGAACTGCTCTCATGGAGCTGGTGGGAGGACCAGCAATGTAGAGGCCCAGAACAGTGGTAGGATGGTTATGTGCAAGCGACAGGCTATGTATGTGGGGGGCGGGAGATTGAGAGTGCTGAGATGGGCTATGAGGGGACGAGTTGCAAAAATGCAGAATTCAAAATATTGTGTGTCAAAATTGTAATTTGGGGGGGAGACAGAATTTTCCCAGGAATAAGTGTGTCCGGTACTCAAAAAGGCCACATAGAGCTTGCCCATGATCACAAGGATTTTCTTGTGGAAGACATCAAAGGAAATAAGATACTGGTGTTCTGTTCAAGAACTGCCAAGTTACTATATACACTGTGAATGGAAAAACTGCTAGAATTACAGAAAACATACACTTTAGAACGCATTAGATCCTCAAAACCTGACAGCTGCCTCAACCACCGTAACCCAAATGTTGTTTATTGAAAGTATAATAAGGTTTAAAAACAAAGGGAAGAGGAGATGGATGCGACTCATGAATTAATGAGGGGAAGTCTGGCATTTCCCTCTCCCAAGCAGGCAGAGTGCTAGGATACCTTTTTCATAGGGGGGCATCTTCCAAAAGCAGCGCAGCTTTACAGTAAATATCTTACAGAGATGTTTGAAGTGGACCTGGAGCTTATTTACGACCTCATCAGAGATGTTCTAATTTCAACTACCGATGATGAGACCTCTGAAATTCACAGCAGTTGCAAACTAAATTCTTTTTTTTTTTTTTTTTTTTATGAAGACAATGAAAACACATGCAAGACTTTCATGGCAGACCTGGAGATGCTTGAAGCCTGCAGTGCTGTTCCTGTGTCAGCTTTAATAGGGCAAGTGTTGGCCAAAATCCAAAAAACTGTGGGAAGATGTTACATGATTTTGCAGCGATTCAGCCAGTTACATGGAGAAGCTGTGGGAAGATTTAACTAGTGCAAATCCGGGATTCTCCCACTCATTCTTGGTAACTCTGCCATTCTATTTATTTATTTATTTGATTTATATTCCGCCTTTCGGCACTTCAAAGCAGATTACATTCAGGTATTGTGAGCTCTCTGTCCCCAGAGAGCTCACAGTCTAAGGCAGGGGTGGCCAACTCTGGTCCTCAAGAGCCACAAACAGGCCTGGTTTGCAGGAAATCCATAATGAATAAGCATGGATTGATTTGCATGCACTGCCTCCATTATAAGCAAATCTATCTCATGCATATTCATTGTGGATATCTTGAAAACCAGGCTTGTTTGTGGCTCTCGAGGACCAGAGCGGGCCATCCTGATCTAAGGCCCGAATTTACTAAGTTGTCAAAAGACTATAATGCACATTAAATAGCGTTTAACACATGATTCACATTGTTTATTGCACAATATCGCTATATCGTGATATTGTGTGATATTCATGATATCAAGTGGTAGTTAGACCCCAAACACACCCCTATTACAATTAGCTGCTTTGCATGAATTTTGCATTCATTAATTTTGCAAATTCATGCAAAGCAGCCAATCCATACTTACTTCTATGCAAATAAAATATCATGGCCGACTTTGAAAAAAATCAGTGCCGTTATTTTATTGTGTTTGAGGAAAGTGTAACTATTTTCCTGCAGGAGCAGTGGGTCGATAGCATGGTCCCCAAAGCTCCTGCGGTAAAAAGTTTAGGGCCCCGAGGACCAACACCTACCCCATGAAGTTATAAATTCCCCCTTGGGGGTCATCTGAGACCCCACCCACTCCCTTGCCACCTCTCGAGGAGGTGTGAACTCAAAATTTTAAAAAATTGTCTTTAGAACTGAGTGATGATGCTCCACCCCTTCCCCAAACCCCTCCTCTTTTGTTAATAAAACACCTCCTTTCACATCAACCCTCCCCTTCTCAGTCCCCTCCCCCACCAGACAAACCTCCCAGCCACCCCTTCCTGAAATAGAACACAATCCCTGGTGCCTGGTGGGCCCCCCTTAAATCCAATAAGGACTTGATGGTCTAGGGGGCCCTCCCACTATCTCATAGTAGAATCATTGGTAGTTCAGTGGCAGCCCAGAGTGCCCCCTAGCTCCGGGCTGGACAACACCATTTTGAAAAAGTACATTAAGTCTACTTTGCCCCATCAGACTGCGATATTCTACCCCTCCCACAATAAAATATCACGGCTTGATGGATCTCCCCCTAAGTTTGGCCCTGAGGCAATGGAGGGTGAAATGAGTTGCCCAAGGACATGAGGAGTGGCAGTGGATTTGAACCCTGGCTTTCCTGGTTCACAGGCCACTGCTCTAAGCATTAAGCTACTCCTCCAAAGGAAAATACTTTACTGTCTTTAGAAAAAATGGTGTTGACCACAACTATTCCCAGTGTCAGACAGAACCACTGGTATTCTGCTACTGAAGCTGTACATTTTCTGACCAAAGTCTGTCGGTCATTTATTACTGTATTCAACAGCGCAGATGGCAAAGGTTACAAAAAGTGAATCTTTGTGAAGGTTTATGGGCACAGGTGTAAACAATAACAAGCTGTTTTGCCTCCTGATATTTCTTAATGATGAGTTGAAAATATTTACATACATCAACTTTTCAATTGTTTGAGATTCAAAGTGAAAATTCTGTTCGACAGCAAAAGCATACATGGTTTGGACCTGCAACTTTCATCTTGTACGATTGCTTGCCATTGGAAGAACAGCAAGAAGGAGAGGGAAACATCCACTTGTTTTGCAAGAACATAAATGACAAATGGTATTCATCTAGGTCTAGAAACATTTCAGGTCTACAGAAGACCTTCGAAAACAGCAGTTTATAAGCACCATATAAGCAAGTGATCCTTTTCAAAAGTTGGAATTTCATGTAAACTTTGCAAACTATGCTGGTATTTAAAAAAAAAAAACCAACCCAAAAAACCTTTGACAAGTGCTCAAATTTGAACCTGAAGTTCTCTTGTTGTACCATTTGAAACCCTTTCCTGCCAACACCAATTGATCCATGCATAACTACTGGAGGGGAAAGTTCAAGCAGAGACCTGAACCCAGCTCAATCTGTATTAAGAGTGTTGGCCTTATCCTGGATCTAGTGAAAAGGCTGAGTGAGCATTTCCAAAGTGGAAAATTGCAAGTTGAAAAAAGGAGCAAGGTGCTAAGTCCAGACACTAAAAATATACACATTGCTTTACTACAACCAGTGCAACATATAATAAGTAGGGAAAGCATGCAGAGGCATGGCCTTGGGAGTGCTTTCCAACATCGATGTGCAGAAGGGGTGTGGTAGGACTGTATGTGGGGGAAATGTCTGTGGTGTGCAAGGATGGGTGTGCATGGGTGGTGAAGGTGTATATGTGGGGATATAGATCTGTGTATAGGATGGGTGTGTGTGAGAGGAGGTATCTGGGGGGATGAATGTGTGAGGTATTTATGTGTTTTTGGGTGCGTATGGGTTTGTTTGGAAAGGAGGGGTTTGTGGAAGGATTGTGTGTATGAGAGTTGGGGGTGTGGTTTTTCTTTTAGCGTAAACTGTGCATTTGTATGCATCAGATGTGTTTGTGACGGTGTATGGTTATGGGTTGAAATCAGATGGGTGTGGAGAAATGTGTGTACAGGGGTGTTTAGTGGATATACGTGTATATAAGTATATGTGAGGCATATAAGTGGGTATATGTTGGTGATGGTGTGTGCACTGAGGGATAAATGTGTGTGGTTGGGCAAGATCTGTTGCGGGAAGTGTGTATGTCTGTATTGTGTAGGGAAATGAACAGAGAAACGGAATAATTTATTTTCCCTGTATCTGGGGAGGTATACATGTGCTGGGACCAGGTGTATATAAGAACATAAGAAAATGCCATACTGGGTCAGACCAAGGGTCCATCAAGCCCAGCATCCTGTTTCCAACAGTGGCCAATCCAGGCCATAAGAACCTGGCAAGTACCCAAAAACTAAGTCTATTCCATGTAACCATTGCTAATGGCAGTGGCTATTCTCTAAGTGAACTTAATAGCAGGTAATGGACTTCTCCTCCAAGAACTTATCCAATCCTTTTTTAAACACAGCTATACTAACTGCACGAACCACATTCTCTGGCAACAAATTCCAGAGTTTAATTGTGCGTTGAGTAAAAAAGAACTTTCTCCGATTAGTTTTAAATGTGCCCCATGCTAACTTCATGGAGTGTCCCCTAGTCCTTCTACTATCCGAAAGAGTAAATAACCGATTCACATCTACCCGTTCTAGACCTCTCATGATTTTAAACACCTCTATCATATCCCCCCTCAGTCGTCTCTTCTCCAAGCTGAAAAGTCCTAACCTCTTTAGTCTTTCCTCATAGGGGAGTTGTTCCATTCCCCTTATCATTTTGGTAGCCCTTCTCTGTACCTTCTCCATCGAAATTATATCTTTTTTGAGATGCGGCGACCAGAATTGTACACAGTATTCAAGGTGCGGTCTCACCATGGAGCGATACAGAGGCATTATGACATTTTCCGTTTTATTCATCATTCCTTTTCTAATAATTCCCAACATTCTGTTTGCTTTTTTGACTGCCGCAGCACACTGAACCGACGATTTCAATGTGTTATCCACTATGACACCTAGATCTCTTTCTTGGGTTGTAGCACCTAATATGGAACCCAACATCGTGTAATTATAGCATTGGTTATTTTTCCCTATATGCATCACCTTGCACTTATCCACATTAAATTTCATCTGCCATTTGGATGCCCAATTTTCCAGTCTCACAAGGTCTTCCTGCAATTTATCACAATCTGCTTGTGATTTAACTACTCTGCACAATTTTGTGTCATCTGCAAATTTGATTATCTCACTCGTCGTATTTCTTTCCAGATCATTTATAAATATATTGAACAGTAAGGGTCCCAACACAGAACCCTGAGGTACTCCACTGTCCACTCCCTTCCACTGAGAAAATTGCCCATTTAATCCTACTCTCTGTTTCCTGTCTTTTAGCCAGTTTGCAATCCACGAAAGGACATCGCCACCTATCCCATGACTTTTTACTTTTCCTAGAAGCCTCTCATGAGGAACTTTGTCAAACGCCTTCTGAAAATCCAAGTATACTATATCTACCGGTTCACCTTTATCCACATGTTTATTAACTCCTTCAAAAAAGTGAAGCAGATTTGTGAGGCAAGACTTGCCCTGGGTAAAGCCATGCTGACTTTGTTCCATTAAACCATGTCTTTCTATATGTTCTGTGATTTTGATGTTTATAACACTTTCCACTATTTTTCCTGGCACTGAAGTCAGGCTAACCGGTCTGTAGTTTCCCGGATCGCCCCTGGAGCCCTTTTTAAATATTGGGGTTACATTTGCTATCCTCCAGTCTTCAGGTACAATGGATGATTTTAATGATAAGTTACAAATTTTTACTAATAGGTCTGAAATTTCATTTTTTAGTTCCTTCAGAACTCTGGGGTGTATACCATCCGGTCCAGGTGATTTACTACTCTTCAGTTTGTCAATCAGGCCTACCACATCTTCTAGGTTCACCGTGATTTGATTCAGTCCATCTGAATCATTACCCATGAAAACCTTCTCCATTACGGGTACCTCCCCAACATCCTCTTCAGTAAACACCGAAGCAAAGAAATCATTTAATCTTTCCGCGATGGCCTTATCTTCTCTAAGTGCCCCCTTTAACCCCTCGATCATCTAACGGTCCAACTGACTCCCTCACAGGCTTTCTGCTTCGGATATATTTAAAAAAGTTTTTTACTGTGAGTTTTTGCCTCTACAGCCAACTTCTTTTCAAATTCTCTCTTAGCCTGTCTTATCAATGTCTTACATTTAACTTGCCAATGTTTATGCTTTATCCTATTTTCTTCTGTTGGATCCTTCTTCCAATTTTTGAATGAAGATCTTTTGGCTAAAATAGCTTCTTTCACCTCCCCTTTTAACCATGCCGGTAATCGTTTTGCCTTCTTTCCCACCTTTCTTAATGTGTGGAATACATCTGGACTGTGCTTCTAGAATGGTATTTTTTAACAATGACCACGCCTCTTGGACATTTTTTACTTTTGTAGCTGCTCCTTTCAGTTTTTTTTCTAACAATTTTTCTCATTTTATCAAAGTTTCCCTTTTGAAAGTTTAGCACGAGAGCCTTGGATTTGCACACTGTTCCTTTTCCAGTCATTAAATCAAATTTGATCATATTATGATCACTATTGCCAAGTGGCCCCACCACCGTTACCTCTCTCACCAAGTCCTGTGCTCCACTGAGAATTAGATCTAAAATTGCTCCCTCTCTCGTCGGTTCCTGAACCAATTGCTCCATAAAGCTATCATTTATTCCATCCAGGAACGTTATCTCTCTAGCGTGACCCGATGATACATTTACCCAGTCTATATTGGGGTAATTGAAGTCTACTATATAAGAACAGTTAATTATTAAGTGCAACGAACTACACTTGTCTCACAAAATAAACGTCGCATAGATTATAATTTTTTAGATTTTTTTATGTGCATAGAATTTATCTGGAACAGTGGACCATCATAACACCCTTGGTTTTTTAGGCAGTAAGCCACACTTTCAACCTTACAGGGTCATGTTTAATCATCGGTCCATTAAATGTCTTTTGTCTTCTTTATTCAAATGTTCTCTTTCTCCTTCTTTTTTATCTTTTTTATAATTAGTAAAATCCTTTGTAATAAATTCAAAGACGGAATTGCCTTACTTGTGCGGAGCGCCGCTGCGCTTCCAACCTTTATCTCCTGTGCCGCCGCGCTATTATCTCCAGCGCTGTCGTGCTTTACTTTGCAATAAATTTAAGACGGAATTGCCTTACTTGTGCGGAGCGCCGCTGCGCTTCCGACCTTTATCTCCTGTGCCGCCGCGCTATTATCTCCAGCGCTGTCGTGCTTTGTAGGCGAAAAATACTTCTGGGTTTTTTGTTGAACTTCCGATTGAATGTGCTCACACACTTTAGAGCTCCTGCAGTCCGACGTACGTTTCGCGATTTGCGCTGCTTCAGGGACTGATCGGGAAGTTGTAGAGTCTAGGCTTGAAAAAATGCAAGGTTAATTCCCGCCAAGATAGCTTCGATATTTAAATGCTACTATCCAGTTCATATGGTATTTAATACCTATGGAGATAATAATAGAACTAGTACCACACATATATTACTTTTGCACAAGTACTGCTTAGCAAAAAAGGCACTTTTCCCCATGGATTACATTTCCTTCTTACCGCATTCAGCCGCCTAATCCTCTTGTCGGCGTTGTACTGAATTGCCGCGAGATCTGGCATGATTTTATAGGATCACCATACTGCACCTGTGTGTGTTGATTTGACAGGTGTGGATTCACATAAAGTGAATCCACTCGATTTCTTTATTAAGACCACCAGGGGTCACTGTGCGCAGTTGAAAAATCCAACGTTGTTCACATTGGCGTAGTTTCTTGATTCGATCTCCCTTTCTCCAGTGTGGGTGAATTACTTCTAAAATTGTCCATTTAATGTCTAGAAAATTGTGATTGTATTCTTTGAAATGTGCAACTAAAGGTTCCTCCAACCGGTCTGTGTTGAGACAACATTTATGTTCCGTTAGTCTAATTCTAAACGGACGTTTAGTCATGCCCACATAAATCAGTGGGCATGGACAAATGATAGCATATACCACAAAGGAAGATCTACATGATGTTTGAGGCAACCCCACTATCTGACCTGAAGGTAGTGTGATAGTGGTCTGTGGAGATTTTAAAGCGCAATGGGCACAATTTACACAATCTATAATGGGGTCCAGTATGTTCACCGGTTCATTGAAACTCGAATGGACCACCTGATCTTTTATATTTCTGCCTCGAGAATATGCTATCCGAATGGGTTCCTTAAATGTTGGGTGGATTTCTTGGAGGATTGACCAGTGCCTCCGAATGGCTCTACTAATCATTGGGGTGGCCAATGTATGTCTTATCACCAAGGTCTGCTGGTTCGAATCCTCACGCTGTCTTGGCAAGAACATAAAATCCCGGTTTGAATAGAGGGCTCGGCGGCAAGCTTTTTTAACACTGGATAAAGGGTATCCTCGCTGCAAGAATCTATCTGCCAATGCTTGGGCCTGTTTTTTGAATTCAAAGTTGTCCGTACATATTCGTCTTATTCGCATGAATTGTCCTACGGGTAAATTCAACTTAAATGTGGCAGGGTGAAAACTGTCAAATCTTAGGAGATTGTTGCGGTCACTTGGTTTTCGATACAGAGTGGTGGTCACGGAATCTTCGTTTTTAGTTATAAGGATATCTAAGTATGATATATTTTGATGATGGAAATTTATAGTGAATTTTAGGCATGAATTCTGCGAGTTAAGCCAAGCGTGAAATTCCAATAAGGAGGTTTGCGATCCTTCCCATATGATGAACACGTCATCTATATATCTTTTCCAATGTTTCAAAGATGATGACCATGGGTTTTGTTGTATATATTGGTCTTCAAAGTCTTGTTGTATATATTGGTCTTCAAAGTCTTCAAAGTCTGTTGGTCACCATGGATATTGAGTCGCTATATACAGTAATCCCGCAAGAGGAATTGCTCACTGTAATATCAATGGTCTTAAAAAAACGCCCATATCCTCAACGGATACCTACATCTTACATCATTGAGTTATTGCATCTAACGTTGAGTCATAATTACTTCTCATTTCAAGATAAATTTTATCTACAAATTCGGGGAACGGCTATGGGAGCCGCCATGGCACCAGATGTAGCAAATCTATTTGTATCAGCCTTTGAAGACCAATATATACAACAAAACCCATGGTCATCATCTTTGAAACATTGGAAAAGATATATAGATGACGTGTTCATCATATGGGAAGGATCGCAAACCTCCTTATTGGAATTTCACGCTTGGCTTAACTCGCAGAATTCATGCCTAAAATTCACTATAAATTTCCATCATCAAAATATATCATACTTAGATATCCTTATAACTAAAAACGAAGATTCCGTGACCACCACTCTGTATCGAAAACCAAGTGACCGCAACAATCTCCTAAGATTTGACAGTTTTCACCCTGCCACATTTAAGTTGAATTTACCCGTAGGACAATTCATGCGAATAAGACGAATATGTACGGACAACTTTGAATTCAAAAAACAGGCCCAAGCATTGGCAGATAGATTCTTGCAGCGAGGATACCCTTTATCCAGTGTTAAAAAAGCTTACCACCGAGCCCTCTATTCAAACCGGGATTTTATGTTCTTGCCAAGACAGCGTGAGGATTCGAACCAGCAGACCTTGGTGATAAGACATACATTGGCCACCCCAATGATTAGTAGAGCCATTCGGAGGCACTGGTCAATCCTCCAAGAAATCCACCCAACATTTAAGGAACCCATTCGGATAGCATATTCTCGAGGCAGAAATATAAAAGATCAGGTGGTCCATTTGAGTTTCAATGAACCGGTGAACATACTGGACCCCATTATAGATTGTGTAAATTGTGCCCATTGCGCTTTAAAATCTCCACAGACCACTATCACACTACCTTCAGGTCAGATAGTGGGGTTGCCTCAAACATCATGTAGATCTTCCTTTGTGGTATATGCTATCATTTGTCCATGCCCACTGATTTATGTGGGCATGACTAAACGTCCGTTTAGAATTAGACTAACGGAACATAAATGTTGTCTCAACACAGACCGGTTGGAGGAACCTTTAGTTGCACATTTCAAAGAATACAATCACAATTTTCTAGACATTAAATGGACAATTTTAGAAGTAATTCACCCACACTGGAGAAAGGGAGATCGAATCAAGAAACTACGCCAATGTGAACAACGTTGGATTTTTCAACTGCGCACAGTGACCCCTGGTGGTCTTAATAAAGAAATCGAGTGGATTCACTTTATGTGAATCCACACCTGTCAAATCAACACACACAGGTGCAGTATGGTGATCCTATAAAATCATGCCAGATCTCGCGGCAATTCAGTACAACGCCGACAAGAGGATTAGGCGGCTGAATGCGGTAAGAAGGAAATGTAATCCATGGGGAAAAGTGCCTTTTTTGCTAAGCAGTACTTGTGCAAAAGTAATATATGTGTGGTACTAGTTCTATTATTATCTCCATAGGTATTAAATACCATATGAACTGGATAGTAGCATTTAAATATCGAAGCTATCTTGGCGGGAATTAACCTTGCATTTTTTCAAGCCTAGACTCTACAACTTCCCGATCAGTCCCTGAAGCAGCGCAAATCGCGAAACGTACGTCGGACTGCAGGAGCTCTAAAGTGTGTGAGCACATTCAATCGGAAGTTCAACAAAAAACCCAGAAGTATTTTTCGCCTACAAAGCACGACAGCGCTGGAGATAATAGCGCGGCAGCACAGGAGATAAAGGTCGGAAGCGCAGCGGCGCTCCGCACAAGTAAGGCAATTCCGTCTTAAATTTATTGCAAAGTAAAGCACGACAGCGCTGGAGATAATAGCGCGGCGGCACAGGAGATAAAGGTCGGAAGCGCAGCGGCGCTCCGCACAAGTAAGGCAATTCCGTCTTTGAATTTATTACAAAGGATTTTACTAATTATAAAAAAGATAAAAAAGAAGGAGAAAGAGAACATTTGAATAAAGAAGACAAAAGACATTTAATGGACCGATGATTAAACATGACCCTGTAAGGTTGAAAGTGTGGCTTACTGCCTAAAAAACCAAGGGTGTTATGATGGTCCACTGTTCCAGATAAATTCTATGCACATAAAAAAATCTAAAAAATTATAATCTATGCGACGTTTATTTTGTGAGGTAATTGAAGTCTCCCATTATTACTGCACTACCAATTTGGTTAGCTTCCCTAATTTCTCTTAGCATTTCACTGTCCATCTCACCATCTTGACCAGGTGGACGGTAGTATACCCCTATCACTGTAGTCTTCCCTGATACACAAGGGATTTCTACCCATAAAGATTCAATTTTGTATTTAGTCTCATGCAGGATGTTTATCCTGTTGGACTCTATGCCATCCCGGACATAAAGCGCCACACCTCCTCCCGACTGCTCCTCTCTGTCATTGCGATATAATTTGTACCCCGGTATAGCACTGTCCCATTGGTTATCCTCTTTCCACCATGTCTCTGAGATGCCAATTAAGTCTATGTCATCATTTACTGCTATACATTCTAGTTCTCCCATCTTACTTCTTAGACTTCTGGCATTAGCATACAAACATTTCAAAGTTTGTTTTTTGATTGTATTTTTATTCTGCTTTTTAATTGATAGGGATAAGTTACAATTTTTTAGCTCAGGTAGTTTTTAGTTACAGGCACTTGGACTACTTTTCTAATTATTGGAACCTCACTGTCGGGATGCCCTAATTCTAATGCATCATTAGTATCCTTTAAAGATACATCTCTCCGAACCATGCGCTGCTGAGCGACTGTCGGCTTTCTCCTTTGTTCTAGTTTAAAAGCTGCTCTATCTCCTTTTTAAAGGTTTGCGCCAGCAGTCTGGTTCCACCCTGGTTAAGGTGGAGCCCATACCTTCGGAAGAGACTCCCCCTTCCCCAAAAGGTTCCCCAGTTCCTAACAAAACTGAATCCCTCTTCCTTGCACCATCGTCTCATCCACGCATTGAGACTCCGGAGCTCTGCCTGCCTCTGGTGACCTGCGCGTGGAACAGGGAGCATTTCAGAGAATGCTACCCTGGAGGTTCTGGATTTAATCTTTCTACCTAAGAGCCTAAATTTGGCTTCCAGAACCTCCCTCCCACATTTTCCTATGTCGTTGGTGCCCACGTGTACCACGACAGCCGGCTCCTCCCCAACACTGTCTAAAATCCTATCTAGGTGACGCGTGAGGTCCGCCACCTTTGCACCAGGTAGGCATGTTACCAGGCGATCCTCACGCCCACCCGCCACCCAGCTATCTACATTCCTAATAATCGAATCACCAACTATGACGGCCGACCTAACCCTTCCCTCCTGGGCAGTAGGCCTTGGGGAGATATCCTCAGTGCGAAAGGACAATGCATCACCTAGAGAGCAGGTCCTTGCTACAGGATCCTTTCCTGCTACATCTGGTTGGTGCTCTCCCATTATGAGACCTTCTTCCTCCAAGGCAGCACCAGGGCTGCCAGTCTGAAGTTGGGACTGGACTACTATGTCCCTGAAGGTCTCATCTATATACCTCTCTGTCTCCCTCAGCTCCTCCAGGTCTGCCACTCTAGCCTCCAGAGATCGGACTCGTTCTCTGAGAGCCAGGAGCTCTTTGCATCGCATGCACATGTACAACTTCTCACCGGTAGGTAAAAAATCATACATGTGACACTCGATGCAAAAGACTGGGAAGCCCCCCTCTTGCTGCTGGACTGCTGCCTTCATCTCAATTTTGATCAGTTCCTAGTTAAGTTTTAGGTTGCTATGGGAGTAGGAATGTGTCTAAGTTCCTTTAAATGTATTAGTGAATTCACTATATGTCTGGTAGTGGCCTACTGGGGTCTGATCGAATTCTCAATAAAGTTTTTGTTGATGGGGTTTTTTTTTTTTTTTTTTTTTTGTGCAAGTGGCACCTGCCTATAAATTAAGGGATGAGCTTGGGGTGGGTGGGCGAGGGGTGGGAGGTTTGGGAATTACAAACAGTCTAACTTTAGTTAGTCAGCCTGAGTGACTCACAGCTCCCTTGATTAACAAATGTTGTTCTCTATTCAAACCTAATCACACTACCTCAACACCTTTCCAAGGTGAGTAACTGAGCTGAACTATTCAACTTTTTTACTTTGGTATATACTGCTCCTAGCTTATTTCTAGCTTCTGGCTACTTTTTTGTGGGGTTTTTTTTTTGTTTTGTGTTTTTTTTTTGTTTTTCAATACAATGCACTCAGTTATTTATTAAATAAAACACTTAGCTCTTTAAAAGTCTGGAGGACACTTTAATAGTCAGGCAGACTTTTAAAAAATAAACACACTACCTACTGCTACCTTATTGACTGACTAAATACAAACAGTCTAACTTGTTTATTTATTCACTGCCAACCTACTGCTACCTTATTGACTGACTAAAAATACAAACAGTCTAACTTGTGTATTTACTGCTTACCTACTGCTACCTTATTGACTGACTATTTAAAAATGCAAACAGTCTAACTTGTTTTATTCACTGACTGACTATTAAAGGCACAAACACACAAACACACTAAATAATATTCCCAAATAGTTAACTTTGCCCCAATACTTTTAAAAAAAGTCAATGTCAATGTCCCAAGCAAAAACTTACTGATTCCTTTCAGCCACCAGCAAGGTGATCCTCTCCTCTCAGTGTTTCCACTGGAATGTGGGTTACTGAGCTCTTTCCTTCTAATTTATAATGTGCTTCTAAAGTAAATTAGTGCAAAATAATCCCTTAGGAGATGTACACTTCAGTTAGATTTCCTGCGTGACCTTTCAGTTAGATTTCCTGAGTGACTCACTGCTGTGCTGATTAACAAAGAATAGCACCTATTCACAAATACACAATAGTACCTATTCACACAACACACAATCTTCACAATCTTTGTGGTGGGACGTGTGTATGTGGGTATGGACTCTTTGTGATGGGAGGTGTGTATGTGGGTATGGAGTGTTTGTGTGTGGGAGTTGTGTATGTGAGTATAGAGTGTATGTGAGTATAGAGTGTGTGTGAGAGGTGTGTAGGTGGGTATGGTGGAGTATATGTGTGATCTACGTGGTGTGTGTGTGTGTAGGACTGTGTGGGATGTATTTGGGGGTGAGTGAGGGGTGGAGAGTGGGATGGGGTATATTTATGTAGGGATGTGCATTTGCGTGTGTTTTGGGGGAGTGTGATGTAGGTATAAAAACATAAGAACATGCCATACTGGGTCAGACCAAGGGTCCATCAAGCTCAGAATCCTGTTTCCAATAGTGGCCAATCCAGGCCATAAGAACCTGGCAAGTACCCAAAAACTAAGTCGATTCCATGTTACCGTTGCTAGTAATAGCACTGGCTATGAAGTATTTGTGTGTGGGAGGTGGATAAGAAGGGTGTAAAATGATATGTGTATGTATATTTGTGTGTGTGTGTGTGTGTGTGATGGGGGAGTGGGTATGTGGGTATGAAGTATTTGTGTATGTGAGGTGTGTATGTGGGTAAGGCGTGAGAAGTGTGTAGGTGGATATGGAGTGTTTGTGTGTGGAAGATGTATATCGGGGTATGGAGTATTTATGTGTGGGAGGTATGTATGTGGTCATGGAGTATTTGTGTGTAAGAGGTATGTATGTGGGTATGGAGTATTTATGTATGGGAGGTGTGTACGTGGGTATGGACTCTTTGTGTGTGGGAGGTGTGTATGTGAGTATAGAGTGTGTGTGTGAGAGGTGTGTAGGTGGGTATGGTGGAGTATTTGAGTGTGGGAGGTGTGTATGTGGGTATGGACTCTGTGTGTGTGCTAGGTGTATATGTTGGTATGAAGTATTTGTGTGTGGAGGTGTGTATCGGGTTATGGAGTATTTGTGTGTGGGAGGTATGTATGTAGGCATGGAGTATTTGTGAGTGAGAGTTGTATATCAGGGTATAGAGTATTTGTGTGTGAGAGGTGTGTATGTGGGTATGGAGTATTTGTGCATGGGAGGTGTGTATGTGGGTATGGACTCTTTGTGGTGGGAGGTGTGTATGTGGGTATGGAGTATTTGTGCGTGGGAGGTGTGTATGTGGGTATGGATTCTTTGTGGTGGGACGTGTGTATGTGGGTATGGACTCTTTGTGATGGGAGGTGTGTATGTGGGTATGGAGTATTTGTCCATGGGAGGTGTGTATGTGGGTATGGACTCTTTGTGGTGGGAGGTGTGTATGTGGGTATGGAGTATTTGTGCGTGGGAGGTGTGTATGTGGGTATGGATTCTTTGTGGTGGGACGTGTGTATGTGGGTATGGACTCTTTGTGATGGGAGGTGTGTATGTGGGTATGGAGTATTTGTCCATGGGAGGTGTGTATGTGGGTATGGACTCTTTGTGGTGGGAGGTGTGTATGTGGGTATGGAGTATTTGTGCGTGGGAGGTGTGTATGTGGGTATGGATTCTTTGTGGTGGGACGTGTGTATGTGGGTATGGACTCTTTGTGATGGGAGGTGTGTATGTGGGTATGGAGTGTTTGTGTGTGGGAGTTGTGTATGTGAGTATAGAGTGTGTGTGAGAGGTGTGTAGGTGGGTATGGTGGAGTATTTGAGTGTGGGAGGTGTGTATGTGGGTATGGACTCTGTGTGTGTGCTAGGTGTATATGTTGGTATGAAGTATTTGTGTGTGGAGGTGTGTATCGGGTTATGGAGTATTTGTGTGTGGGAGGTATGTATGTAGGCATGGAGTATTTGTGTGTGAGAGTTGTATATCAGGGTATAGAGTATATGTGTGTGAGAGGTGTGTATGTGGGTATGGAGTATTTGTGCATGGGAGGTGTGTATGTGGGTATGGACTCTTTGTGGTGGGAGGTGTGTATGTGGGTATGGAGTATTTGTGCGTGGGAGGTGTGTATGTGGGTATGGACTCTTTGTGATGGGAGGTGTGTATGTGGGTATGGAGTATTTGTCCATGGGAGGTGTGTATGTGGGTATGGAGTATTTGTACGTGGGAGGTGTGTATGTGGGTATGGATTCTTTGTGGTGGGACGTGTGTATGTGGGTATGGACTCTTTGTGATGGGAGGTGTGTATGTAGGTATGGAGTATTTGTCCGTGGGAGGTGTGTATGTGGGTATGGACTCTTTGTGGTGGGAGGTGTGTATGTGGGTATGGAGTATTTGTGCGTGGGAGGTGTGTATGTGGGTATGGATTCTTTGTGGTGGGACGTGTGTATGTGGGTATGGACTCTTTGTGATGGGAGGTGTGTATGTGGGTATGGAGTATTTGTGTGTGGGAGTTGTGTATCAGGGTATGGAGTATTTGTGTGTGGGAGTTGTATATCAGGGTATGGAGTATTTGTGTGTGAAAGGTGTAAATGTGGGTATGGACTCTGAGGTGGGAGGTATGTATGTGGGTATGGAGTATTTGTGAGTGGGAGATGTGTAAGAAGGGTGTGTGGCGATGTGTGGGTATATGTTTGTGTGTGTGGGTTGGGGCGGGGCACAACTTTCAGTGCAAAGGCCCTTAAGTATACTGTGGTAAGCAGTGGAATGAGCTCTCATGAAAACAAAGCTTCTCCCATTGTATTGATAAAATGAAAACCAGTGGGTTCCTCTTGGATTATCCTTATTTTCTACGTGTATGTGTGCTGGAGGATAGCAATCAGAGTTGAGTTTTAACTTTGACATTTTCTAAAAATTCACCAGGGTGAGCGGATTGCATGTTAAATATCCTAAAAGCCCACAGTTTTAGCGATTATTACAAAAGACCTCTGTACACATTTTTTTTGTTTTTTACATTTTAAATGATTTTGAATAAATCGTGCTTTGTCATTAATTAACACTGAGTGCCATCAAGTTAAACAGGAAAAATGTTTAGGTCATGGTCCTCAAAATGTTTAGACCTGGATACATGTTCAAGTTGTCAAGAGGCATGCAAAAGTTTTCTAGTAACAACTGCAGTGCAAGCCAGCCTTAGGGCGGAGTGTGCACTACTCTCTGGGTTATCAGAGGTTGCTTCAGTACCGGGTCCTTTTTCAGGACAGCAGTGCTTGGAGGTTCCTACACATTCTGCTCCCATTCACTTGGACAAATTGTCTCTAACTCCAAAGCAGAGTCAACAGTTTCTAGGAATCCACATCTGATTATTTTTATTTTTAAAAAAAGTCTACAACTCAACAACTCCGCACATCTCTGTTCAGGCCTCTTGCCCTCACATGACTATTCTTAAATAGAAAGTGCCTCTGCATTGCAAATTGCTAAACTGTGCACTCGCAGTCTACTCAGACTGGACAGAATACAACACAGAGGACCTTATTCAATAAAGGTTTTTTTTCACAGGCACTGAATGGGGAAAAATACTTTTTGTGTATTACATAAAAAGCACATTTACTCACCTGCGTGAATCCGTTAAATGCACTGCTGGATGCCTAAGCAAAAGGAAACATCAGAACAAATCAAGAATCAAGTTTCACAAATATTTTTTCACACACGAAAATATTTCAAACTGAACAGATGAACAAGCAAAAATGTTCTCCCATTTTGTGCCTATGGTAGTATGTTCCAGTTCAAACAGAGAAAAAAGGCTGGTAAAATGACTTACAGTTTGAAAGTATAAATCAAGCAAGCAAAGTGAACAGGATACAAATGTATCCTGATTTTGGTTGTTTTCACAGAAATCCTATTTTCTCAGCTTACATATATGATTGGACAGTATGACATTGTGCATATCAAATTAGTAAACATTTAGAAGAGGAATAAGCAACAGACCACACATAAAATACAAGGTTACATATGTCCTAGGGAACATTTTGTCTACTATACTACACACTAGAGTAGGTAGTGGTACCTCTTCAACTGCCTCTATTTCCTGGTACAACAATCCATGTCTCCAGTTAGCAAGTTCATCTTCAGATAAATCGGAGTTGTTGTTCTCGTTGTCTTTGGGATTAGATGAACTCTCCATGCTGGCATTTCTGGAATTTGCTTCTTGAAACAGATCATTCGGTCTCGCTATCTCTCAATTTGCTTCAGTGCAGGTAAGGCTTTCCTGAACCACAGGTGAACCTTGGTTCACGGATGCCTCTTGACTCGCACTGACATTTACATCTCCAGAGTGCTCATGTAATTCCATGCCTTGAATGTGCCATTTCAAACTAGACCCTATCAATGTCACATCCAATTCATCTTCCTTTGAGACTTCTTGCTTAGGGAAATGGATCCAAAGATCACATCCAACAGATGAACTGGAGAAGTCCCAGCGATCACTGTTGATTGTTGTATTTCAGTTGGCCGGCCAGATCTCATTTGTATCTATACCCTGGGGTCTAGTCTCCCAGTTTCCATGCAAAGACTTTTGCACCCTATATACAATTTTATTTTCAGCCATACCTAAATAAAACTGGCAGTAGCTTTTAATAGCCCTATCACTGGAAACTGACCATTGCATACAATCTTTTTCAAAGGCTGTAGCGGCAACATCAAATTCATTAGCAGTGTCACCACTCTGGAGTGGGTGGAAGAGTGGTTTTCAGTTTTGCACACAATCTCTTCTGCACTCAGTAATTCATCATTAGATAGAACATTTCCACCACCTTCTGCTTCCTGTTTTGAGTACCTTGTGACATCAGTGTTCAGGGCCCTCTCCTTCTTGCATGCATTCAACTGCTGTATTCCTCAAATTAATATTGCCTCCTGCTTCAGTGACATCTACCCACTGTATACCATGATGCTGATTTTCGATATCTGCTACATTCTGAAGACAATCTAAGGGATATTCCATAACTTTATCATTAAGACTTATGTCTTCTCTGTCTTCTAATGTTGTGCTCAGTGAAGACTCAACATATTTTCTAGTTATTTCCTTGACTGGACGTGCCCTTTTAAATCCTCGTGTAGTAGTAGCAGCATTCATGCCTACAGTTTTAGATTGCCTTCCGCTGTGTTCTGGTTCACCAGCACTTTCTCTGTCAGTGTTCTCCATAGTTTTATTGTCTTGATTGGTCAAGGTTTCAAGACGCACTGCATCACCGTTCTCTTCTAACCCATCCGCAGATTTTATGATCTCGCTATTTGCTGCTACAGTGCCTACCTCTTCAGAAGGATCCACAGCTTCTCCCACTGAGTTTTCTTCATCCTTCTCTATTGTTTCTATTGTGTGCTGTTTTGCCTGCAGTAAGCTATCATCTTCTGCGGCAAGGCTCTCACTGTTGGTAAAGTTTTCTAGAAACTGATCAGTCTCACATTCCCGGCATGAAAGATTTCTTGTACTAAGTTTGTGCTGGTAGTAAAATCCTTGGCTTTTCACCTATAGTAGCTGCCGCTGGCTCTAGCGCAATGTCTTCCTGCCCTTCTCCAAAAACTGTTCTAGTTGTTTCTCTTGAGGTCTGCCCTGCCCCTGGAACCTTCTGAGATTCTCTAAAAGAATGACCAACAATGACCTCCTGGCTAACACTGGCTGTGCTAACGTTTAGGACCCAGATGTCTAAATCAAAGTCAGTTTTAGATTTGATCATGTCTTCTGTTGTCTCAAAATTTGGGCTTTTCACCATAACCTAATGACATAGTGAAAGTCTTTTTGGAGAAGAGTCAGGCTCTATAGGTAGACAGAAAAAAAAACCCAACCAAGATCAAAGATAATGATGAGCTTGATGAAAAAAGAACATTATTTTATAGGTTACTGTGATATAAAAATTTTAGAGATAAATAAAATCAATAAATTATACATATTTAAAGAAAAATTGCATGAGATTTGATATTTGAAGACAATCTGATAATTTGATATGCTTTCAACGTATGGAATATTGGAAACAATATCTAAAAGGGATTTGTGTCTGACTGTCTGTCTTGGGGCAAAATAAGTCTCCTAAGAAAGGATGGAAAATCATCAAATTTGCTAGAAGAAAATTAGAATATCTCAACCAAGCTTCTGGAGAATGAACCTGTCCCTAAAACAGCCCCGGTGGTTTACTATGGGACACAGTTAGAGGCTGCCGAACGCTGTCAGACAAGGGAAGAATGCTAAAATGGTTGTCAAACCACGGCGCCTTTGAAGCCACATCACCTCCACATGTCCTAACCAAACCCCCACATACACAAATATATACCCCACACATAACTGCTACCCCCCATGCACTTCAACACCAGACACACTGCCCCCCCCACACAAACATCTACCCCCACATCTCCCCCATGCAGACACCTCCAAACCCCAATACAGAACTCCTATACGCACACAGCCACAAACCCATCTGAGATTTAGCACTGTTTGTATGTAGGCATGCATGTCCTGTGTCTGTATCTGCCTATATTACTGTGTGCCTGTGTATGTCTCTTCATGTAGCTCTGTCTTCTCTGCTTTCTTTTTAAAGTCTGAATTAACAGCAGAATGTTTTGTGGTAAGTGAGTTGGGATTCTGCTTCAGTTTTGCTCTGGGCCAAGCTGCTGTAGTGGTGGTGATGGTAGTGCTGGAGGCAGCACTTTTGTAATGAAACATTTCCCAGCATTCTGCAGCATCTAATTGCCTGCCATAAGTCCCACTATCCTATCTAAGGCAACACATACGCCTACATCATGACAGCATACATACATATACACCAGCATACACATACATACATATACACACACACAAGCACATACATACATACCATCATACACATACACACCATCATACACATACATGCCATCATATACATACACACACCATCATACACATACATACATAAACACACAATCACACACATATACACATACATACCATCCTACACATACACACCATCATACACATGCATACAATCATACACATACACACACCATCATACACATACATACATTTACACACACATACATACCATCTTACACATACACACATACACACCATCATACACATACACACCATCATACACATACACACATACATACATATACACACACACAATCACACATACATACCATTACATACATGCACACCATCACACACACACAAGCAGAATATATTAAAATAAGTGGAAAAAACATACAGAAGCATAGCACAAATCCAATGTCTAATATAAGAACCCTATCATCCTCTTCTACAAATCTATGTTTGGAAAGCTTTCCCAAAGCCATGTCTCTGCATGCTTTCCCCACTTGTTTAAAATAGCACTGAGATAAGACACAGAGTACAACAGTAAAGGTTCAGCAATGATAAGTGTTCAATAATGAACATATTTTTAGTTCATTAGATTTTTTCTTTTTTTAAAGTCTACTTACCGGCTGCACCAGTTCATTGTTTGTCTGTACAGTAGAAAAACACATGCATTAGGCATAGGAAACAGTGTTAAATGTTGAAACTTCTGTTAATTAAAATGTATATCCTACAGTATCTGGTATTAGAAGGGTTCATAAATAGTGGGGCACGTTGTCTACTTAAGTTCACCCTAACAGTGTATCCAAACTCAAAGCACAAATGAGAAACTGATCTGTGTTACTGAAAGGCAGATGCTGGTACTGCTCTTGCTGGAAAAAAACGTACCTTTCAATCTACCTAGTTACACTTGCTGTGTAATGATAAGTAATACATTGAAAGTGCTGGGTTATTGCCCAAACTACTTCCTGAGACTAGTGGCTTGAACTATTTCTCGGAACTATGGATACATGTTATGGAAGTAATTTTCAAAGAGCTGTGCACCTAAAATTAGCATATTTGCACATAGCTAACCTGCACACACATATATATGATATTTTATAAACCTTGAGAGTACATGCACACTGATACTGGTCACATATAAATGTTTACAGGGAAAATAAAGAGCGGTTTAGGAGTATTCGGGAGCGGATCGGGCAGTATCTGCACATGTTGCTATGTTGTAAGCGGCATATGCACATGTATTATCAAACTTCTCCGTATGCTTTTGCACCTACTAAGTTGACTTGTGTAACTGAAATCACACTTGCCTGTAGTTTTTTGGGTATAAGGACTGGGTGAACTGGTGGGGGTTCAGGATGACATGCTGGAGGGTCCCTAGCTGGACTAATGAAGGTCTAGGTGAACTGCTGGAGGTATCGGCAGTCTGGTGATTTTCAAGGGCATGCACAAATAAATATTTTCATGAGTGGAGTACGTGCATACTCCATAAAATACCAGCCTCTGCATTTACTTCTGGCTTATTATGTGTGCACTGCTAGAATTACTATACACCTAAAATATAAATGCATATTTTTATATAATTGGTACAGAAAATATGCATTTTCCAGCAATACAAATGTCCATGTGTACTTTTGGGTACAGAAATATGTGGTATTTTTTTTTATCAACTGTGTAACTCCCACCACACACTTTATCAAATCCTAACATAAATCTCTGCAGATTCACTTAGGTGTGAATTTGGTATCTACATGCAGTTCTGAAAGTTGTACTCTATAACTGTGAATCAAGGATGGCTCAAAGCCTACATACAATAGGGGTGTTCTTTGAAGGGAGACATTGAAGGGGTGCCCTTGCATCAGAATGGCATGGACACAATGCTGGCAAAACCAAATACTCCATTGCTGAAAGAACAGCAGTGTTATATGAGGTTATACCTGTTTATGGTTCTGTTTCTCTGTTATTTGCACCATGAGCTGACAGTAAGAGCAGTCTTTGTTTTGTAATACATGTTCTACTGCCTTCTTTTGTTTATTCCTTTATCCTTTCCAATGTTTTTTTTTCCAGTTGAAATGAAAAAGCAAGAGAGCATTGGCATTGATTTTATGATGGAAACTATATAAGCAGTAAAAGTATTATGACATCAAAATCAAAGCCGAAGGACTTATTATTTCACAACTGATTCAGCAGTACATTCTCCTACTGAGGTATAAATCTGACTGAACCAGGTCCCATCTTTATATTTTTATATATGAGGTCACCTGCGCCATACACGGAAGAAAATGTCAATGACACCAATCAAAATTATCATTGGAAACATCCTTCAAAGAGGCCCAAAGCCATGAATTGATGACATGGTACAAACCTATCGCTGCTGTTTAAAGGAGCTGCCTGCTACCCCAATACATCAAGCACATATAGATCCATTCCTTCAAGTACAGCCAATTTTATGTACTGCAAACGTTAGTGCCATTCAGTCCTTCAAGAGTTCCCGGGATGTTATCCTAGCAGCACCAACACAAGTGATGCTAACAATCTGCTTGCTAAGGTTTATGATGGCACTAACTCCACAGTGGGGATCTATAGCATCAAAAGAAACCCACATAGCTTTTCAATCACTGGCTCCATAATGTTTCCAAAATGACACACTGACAATCCTTAAAAATGTGCTTTTTTGATGAGTACATTTCTGAACATATCGCCTGTTCTGTAACATTTGATCAGTCGGAACCAGAGTAAAGGATTTAGGCTGCGCTGGATAAAAACCTGTCACTTTCGGTTCTGAAACATTTTTACTGCTGGAAGGCTTCAAATACGGATGATTTTGAAAGTGTTTTTAAATTATGTATAGGATAATAAAGTTTAATAGCAAGATAGAAACCTTTTTCACCTTTTGCGTTCAAGTTTCTTGTCCTTCAACTACCTATCTTTTGTTTCGTGAGGCAGGGGTGGGACTGGAAGAAGAATGGGACGTTCAGTTTTAGTTTAATGAAACACAGTCCCTTTTCTGTTGACATTGCTTGGCTCCATTACTAAAACTCTCTCTAAAAGTCTACGCATTTGTTATTTATCATCTCAGTGTACAGCACACAGAGCGTTTTAATTCAGCTTATGCAGTTACAACAAAACCATGCCAAAAATGTAACACTTTAAACAGCCTTACCGTCCATAAATCCCAGGGCAGAGTCTGAGAAGAGAAAGAACAGGGCATCAGGATATCACCTACCACACGGTGACCGCAAGTTGCTGAAATTAATGAAACTCATGATCTTTTCTAAGAACGCTCAGTATATAGCAGCTACCTGCATATGAGTATTTCAGTGTCTGATCACCCAGAAATTCTGGAAATTATTCTACATGACTTGAAAGGCAGCGTAGGACAGGAAATGTGATGGAGTGATTCATATGTTCATTTCTTTAAACATTCCTTTTGGGTCCTTGTACTAAAAGTGCATTCAGCTTAACGTCACACTGCTAGCGTGCCTATGAAGTAATTTGTTATTTTCAAAGCCACTACTAATGTGGGCCAAATAATGATGTATTAAGTACATTGGGCTGTTTTTTGAGTACATAGGCCCCTTTAAAAGCACCATTTTCACTGCAAGACCCTTCTTTTCACAATCTGTAAATCACCGTGAACTATAAGGAACAATAATCCCAGGACAAGTAATTTTCAAAACTCTTTATGTGTAAAGGGGCCCTTTGGAAATTCACCCCTGCCCCCGCCCACCCCCACTGTGGATAAAAGCTTGCTCACTGTTACTTTTACCCGTGGGGACAAAGGGGCAAGGTAGGTGCAAAGTGCACAGGTCCAGAGTACCTGCTTAAGGAAGAACCCACAAAGCAGGTCAGTAAACGGTCTAGGATAGCCATGGATGTGAAAAAAACAAAACAAGACCGGAGCCTTGGAAAGAGAATGTAATCAATTGATCAGAACCAGCCCGACTCTGGCCGAGTTTCGCCTTTTATGGCTGCATCAGGGGCTCAGCGCCTCCAGCAGCACCAGCTTGAAAACCATCATCTCCGGAAGGCAGACACGGATTCACGACTTTGCCTTACTGTCTCATGAGTGGAAACAAGATGGAGTATGTCACTAATGCTTGCAAAAGTAAACGAAAATCTTGATAAGATAATGCAAGCTTAAGTCTACATAACATATGCAGCTTTGCAAACAAAGGCCTGGATTCACCATTCTACCGCAGAATGGTGAATCCAGCAAAACGGGGGGCGGAGGATGAAGGGGGGGAGGGGGCGGGCCTGCGAAAGCTGGCAGCCATCACACCACCGTGGTGTTTTCGCACCCAATAGCGCCACCGTGAAAGGTGGTACTATTAGGTGCGCTACTGGCAACAATAACGGTGCTTACCTTATTGCCGCCAGCAAAGACATCGCAGCGTCCACCTCCTCGCCGCCCCAACTCCTCCCCTCACCGCCCCGACTCCCACCCGACTCTGCCCCGGCAAGCTATCACCCGTGAAAAGGGACTTTTCACGTGCAATAAGCGATAGAAAATGACCCCCAAAGACCTCATAACTAAACTAAATTGTTTCATAGATACATTAAATTAGAATCTAAGATAATTACTAAATTACGGATGGCAGAATAAATTTTTATGTTATTACCAACTATTGCAATGTTAAACATTACATGGCATCATCTAGCAGAGGTCTAGTTAGAATCAGAATTCAGTTTTATCTGGGCAGTGGTCATGTGACATTTATTTATATTCTCTCTCTCTCTCTCTCTCTAACTCATTCTCGTCACCAATCCCTGAGCATCATAACTAACAAACCATCGACTGCCCACTCAGCCGTGTCTCACGATCATCCGCTTCAAACAAAACACCGCCCTTTCCTCCAACTCCAATGCCCCGCACACTTCCGGTGCACTAGGCAATCACCTAGACCATCTAGTGCTCCTGCTAGTCCTGATTAGCCAAGTTTCAATTGTAAAAAAACAATTCTTAAGCATTTTACTGATTGGTGCCCAAATGAGAGCTTAAGCATAAAAAACTGTATATCATCAGCATACATCTTAAAAAGAATACCCAAGCAATTCAGAACCTTGCAAACTGGAGTCATATAAATATCAAATAATGCCACAGATAAGGTAGAACACTGCAGGACTGCCAGTTGTTAAACAATGCCACTGAGATCAGGATGCAGCAAGGGTAACTTTGTGCTTTCTGTCAGACAAATAAGATCAAAAACCAGTTAAAAATGGTTCCAGAAATAGTTAAGCAAAATCACATGATTGATCATATAAAATGCAGCAGTAATATCTAATACAAGCATCACATAGGATGTTCCCTTTTCAAAACCACATCGTATCCATAGAAGACAATCGTAGGGTGCTGATACTGTTTAATTTCCGAAATCCAAATTGACACATGTTCTTCTAAAAAATCATCCAGTTGAGTTAAAACCACACATTCAGTAATTTTAGATTAAAAAGGCAAGTTTGGAACAGGTCTAAAATTACTGTAAAATAAAGGGTCTTAGTAATGGCCCTCTGTGAAGGACAAATTGGTAACCTTCGCCAAGAAATATACTTAGATCTTCATGTAAAGCCTTTAGCAAAACCAGTGGATACTGATTTAAAGAGCAAAAGGATGGATTAAGCCTAACCAGTATTTGCTGAATTTTCTTACTAGATACTTCAGAAAATGAGTCTCACAAAGAAAGGCCATTGTCAGAATTCAGAACCAGAGGAGCAATTCTACCGACAAATCTATTGCATTCTGTTGAGACCTTCTCTTTAAAATAGTTAGCAAAATTACTGCACTGTTCAGAGTTAATAGACAAATCTTTGTCAATATAACGATTAGGAAGATACGTCAATTTTCTAGTGAGCTGAAACAATTTACGTGGATTTCTTCCATAAATGGTTATTTTAGCTCCGTTTTTGCCAAATTGGTTTCTTTTTTTTTTATAATCGCTCAAACTATTTGAACAAATTTGATGATTCTCTGTTGAGTTATTTTTTCACCATCATCATTCTAACTTGCGAAGGGCTTGTTTAACATTCTGAAGAGAAGATGTAAACTATAGCGCACATCACTGGCATTTTGGTCAAACACTTTTCAAAGGAGCAATTTCCTCGGATGTATCAATGCTACTGGATAGGATAAAAGTCTCCAATTTAGATAGGATTCACATTCAAAAACCTCTGGCTCAATATTTCTCCTTAACTGAAACTGTAATGATGCTGTCTTAAATAAGGTGAGATCCATGTTCAGTCATTGTCTGAGTAGCAAAGTTGACTGGATAAACTTATCTGGCTAACTCTGGAGGGATATTCAGTGGTGCAGCCACACTATTGAATAGAGCTAACTTTATCTGGCTAACTTTAGGACAGCTCTTTGGCTCAACCAGACTTAGCTGGATACTAAGATAGCTGGCGATAATATAGCTGGCTAAGTGCCCTCATATTCATTTAGCTGGATAACTTCTGAGTTATCCGTCTAAATGCTTCTGAATATGGGCCTCAGTATTTGCTACCTTTACTGAAAAATTTAAAAATAATCTGACCACGGTATCTCAGCTGGAGGTGAGAAGGTGTTGGGAGATGAGAGGGGGATCAGCTAGGAGGAGAGGAGGGATTGGGTACGAGAGGGGGATTGGCGTGGGGGGAAATAAATGATGAGGCTATAGAGAGGCAGAAGAGGAAGAAGGGGGAAGTGAGAGGGAGGTGGTAATGAATAGAGGAGAGAGAACAAAGGCAAAAAGCAAAACAAAATTAGTCATAATAAAAAATAAATCAGCCTAGAATGATGTGGCTGCACCACCCAAAAAATGTGCTCTTTTCGGTTGCCATTCAGGACTGATTTACTTTACAGTTTGGAAGCAATGGCCAGTAGACATTGATTGAAAGCATTTTTGCTAGCAGTTTCCCTGGTCTCAAGGCACCTGAGCAAGGACAATCTGTTCTCTTCCAGGGTGAAATATTAGCAGATTTTTCTACCATGAAAAAAACGCAAGCCGCGATGAAAATGAAGACGCTTTGTATTGGAAACAGATGGAATATAAGCTGCTGCGAGGGGAACCTGTTAGGATATTTCATCTGAGAAATAAAAAAAAAACAGCAAAAAAATTTCAAAACATAAATATTTCAGCTTGTCATGTTTGTGTCCTACTGTCATTTCCTCTTGCTGAGTGGCAATTTCCCAATAAACGGCATGTAGAGGAAAACTTTTGCAACATTTTAAAGAAATCCTTTTTGGGCTCAGACTCATCATTTGAAAATTGTAGCTGCTGTTTGCTGATAAGCTTCCCGGACAGAGTCTAAGGGAGCGTTCTCTAAACCCTGAAATTATAAATCTCAAACCAGGAGATAATAACAAGGGCGATGTGACACGTGTTTTCCGCCAGGCATCTTTGCAATTACAGTGCAACATTTTCCTGCATGGTAGTCCCAAAACAGGGTGCACAGACTGGTTCCATGAGGCTTTTCTATACATGCACTTATCAGCAGAGACTTCTGAACACCTCAAGGAAACAGCAAGTTCCATGTGTCTAGGAGTACAGGAAAGCAAATTGCAGGTCGTGGAATCTGAAAGTTGCAGAAGTGCCACGGATTTTCATGTGTCTGGCCATGGCAGAGTTGGGCTTTACTGCATCTTTTCGGTCCATTTGTTGCATTATTTTGTTTGCAAATTTTATGTGATTTTATTTATGAATGTATGCTTTTGTAAGCCACTTAGGACATGGGATAATTGCGGCCTATCTACATTAAAATAAATCAATACATTATGTGTCAGTGGGTGGTAATTGAAGGGAGCTGTGTCTTCCTTGGCATCCCATGAGAATTCTTAGCAGATTACACTTAGAAAAGTAACCCACTCACTGCATGAAAGCAGGAACTTTCTAGTTGACAGAGGTCACAAATCTGAAACAGATATGTGCATGTGCATGTATATACTCTATGTTGTGACTTGCTGATAAGTGCTAACTATTGGATTGGCAGGATATACACTGTTTTAAATAAATCAATCAATCCAGTGCTTTTTTTTTTTTTTTTTCCCTAGAAAGAAAGATGCTGGTACTTAAATGCAGTGCCATGCTTAGAGGGGTTGGGGGAAAACAGGGCAACTGCCCAGTTCCCTGCCCCCCATGATAGCCCTGCCCCCCTGCAACTGGCTGTAGGGTTCAGTCACATCCTCCCTCCCACTGGTAGGAGGCATAAAAAAGCTGCGCTTTTACCAGCTGATGCCTCTTTTGTGCCATGGGAAAAGCACCAGTGGGGGGGGGGGGGGGGGGGGGGGAAGGAAGTTGAAAGAGAGGCAGGCACCATGAGTACTTCTCTCTTTCTCTCCCATCCCTCTCCCACTGGTGCTTTTCTCCCTTGCTCCTCTCAGATTTAGATTCAGAAAATATTATTGCCATGACAAAATGTGTACATGTGCTGCCAAGGTAATACATAACGTAGCTAAAAGGAGAAAAAGAGAAAAAATACATAATAGCGCTAATAATAATTTAAATTACAGGGCCCAGAATAGTTAATAGGACAGACAATTACCAGGTTCTGGCGTTATTCTGCGTTGTCCCTGATAACGGCAAGCAGAGCCGGTGCCCCAAGGTGCCCCAACTCTATTGGCCAGTGCCCTGCAGAGAACAGCCCTCTGCTTCCTGCTCTGTCCAATCCCTCCCCTTCCAGGCAACAGCACACGGAGATTAGGAGGGGGAGGGGTGATACGGAAGGAGATAGGGAAGAGTGAATCCAGCCCCTCCCCTCCTGTCACTTCCCAGAGGCTGATGGAGAGGCCAAAAAAGGTGCCGGTAATAAATACCCTCAAGTACTGGCAAAACAAAAAAGCCCTGAGTTAATCTGACCATCAGGGGCAGATGTCAATCATTTGACTTGACGTGTCTTATATTGTACAGTGTGTGGACGTACAGTGACGGGTCTTAACTGGAGACAGGTGAGCCCAGCTCATGGGTCAGGAAGTGAGTAACAGAGCATTCCTGCAAAAACAAATGGCTGTAACTGAAAAAGAAAGAGGCATACGAATGCAAAAAATGTATTTTTAGCTTTGCTCTTTATCAGTACACTGCATTATGTAATGTGCAAATGAGATAGTGGGGAAAGCTAAAAATAATTTATCATTAGAGGAGTCACCTCCTGTCACAATAAAGGAACCATACTCCCAGCTCCCCAGTTATTATTGTCTTTGACTCTACTGGAGACTGGATAAAAAAAAATTAAACGCCCACACGAACACATACAAACCTATCTTCTCTCTCATGTATAAACACACACACACACAAAGGGTCCATGTTAAGGAACTGGCTGCAATTCCTCAGTGCTAATTTGCACATCTTTTGGCATGCACAAAGTTCGTGTTTCACCAAATTATGACTTGGGCCAAAAATTGCACTATTTCAAAATCGTATAAGAAACTGATTTACACTTTGCTATATTTTTCTCAGGTTTGTCTGCCGATAGAAGCCGTGTGGTTAAAACCTTTTAGAATCACACCCTCACTTCCAATATGGTACCTTGCACTGCTATATAACAGCCTAAGAGCAGTACCTGAAGCCCGCATTTAACAGGTGAATGCAGGCATTACTTAACACCCATGTAAGACACGCATAACGTGAACGTGTGTTAGCGTTACCAGGCGATAAAGAAACACCTATACAAACGTCCCCTCCCTTCAACAAAATGATTTCCTGTGTCAATGGCCTCATACAGTATTAATGCTGTAGAGTACATCTAACATTAATACTCGGGGATGGGCATTCATTGCAATTGAATGGAGAATCTGAACTGAAACAGGCCATTCTTGTTTGGGCTCATTTTCCACAAAATGAACGTATGGTGCTTTTAACCAACTCCCCCCCCCCCCCCCAGAAGGTTTTGGGATACTCATTTTGGTAAATAGCATACAATATCTATAAATAAATAATCTGAAAAAAAAAAAAAAGAATAAAAAAAAAAGTCCATCAAAACTAAATTTGGCCCCCAAAAAAGTGCTGAAAATGAAAAAAAAACCCCCAAATTGAACTGATAACATGGTGCCAGACCTTCATTCTTATCACCTAAGAAGCTTAATGCAGGCCACATAATACAGGGAAGTAAATGACACCTTAGGAGGAGTCGTTTAACATTTCCAGGTCCAAACAATCCACTCCCCGCCCCCATTCTCCTACTTCCATGGCCACAGTTGTCCCCAGCACTTTGCCAGCAGGAGCTCTGCGGTTTCCATCCTGCAGGTCACGACGCCAAATCCCAAATGGCGCCGCTAACCTCTCTGACCAGCGTGCCAAAGAACCCGAGGCCGGGTGCGCCAGCAGCAGCATTTTGCATTCAGTCTGCAGTCGTGAAACCAGTTCCTTTCTACCAGTGAAGACCGAGGGGGCCCTACGAGAGCACAAGTGGTGGTCTGAGGGTGGGGGGTGGGCAGTTTTACGGGTCTGGAAGGCAATTGTTAGATTCAGGGTGGGACTGGGAAGGCCCATTCAGTTCTGGTGGAGCAGGGGGGCGGGTGAGGCTCCCTTCCCTCGCCATCCCTTTCACTTTGGGCTGAGCGATGCTAAGGGAATCCTGTTATGCAGCGCCCCGCAGCCTGTGTTAGCATAAGCCACGCCGCTTCTAGCGCAGTCGTGGTTCTGCATATCATTACTTTCATAAACTGGGCATTGAAACCTGATGTAATGCCAGCGTTAAAACTGGCAGGTAACTCCCAACACCGTGACGGCTTTAACACCGGCCTTACATGTACGCATTACTCCCTCCCCTCCCCCCCTCCAAAATGCAGCAAACCCGACTTCTGCAGAATAATCGGCCCTAGCCAAACTAAGATCAGCAGCTCAAGAGGGGAATGAAACCCACGGCTCCTGGATCACAGTCATCAGGCGCACAAAGCAGAGGCCGATCTGACAAGTTCAGTTTAAAGATTATTTCAGACCTTAGCAAATCAAGTAAAAAAGCAATACCTGAGACATGGGTGAGTGTGTCTGGGTTATTCCCGGCGAAGCCACTTCTGGCTTGAAAGGATCAAAGTCCAGATCTAGTAAAGATTCCTCTTTCTTAGCTTCTGGTACTTCATTCTATTAAAGGTGAATAGAAAACGCAAAGCTCAGTCAAAGAAACCTGAAAAATTGCATTATGGAACATGAATTAAAAGGCAGGCTGTAAACACCCCATCCCAGAGCACAGTGAATGTAATGATTGCGGTGTGAGGCGAAATCCACTGAAGGAATTCTGGAAGTAGCATGAGCTGGTGCTCTGCTGCAGTCTGTTCATGGCACTGCAGAGGCACCTCTTTTGGGACAGTAAAGTTTTGCTTTCCATAGGCCTAATTCATCAAGGACTTTTGCCACAGACACAGATTGGGGACAATAACCTTACAGGTAGATTTTAAAAGGGCTGCGCATGCACCCATATACCCGCGCAAAGATACGCACTATTTTATAAATTATATGCATGGGGTAGATTTTCAAAGGGTTATGCGCGTAAACCCCGAAAACCTACCCCTGCATGCGCCGAGCCTATTTTGCATAGGCTCGGCAGCGCGCACAAGCCCCGGGATGCGCGTATGTGCCAGGGCTTTCAAAAATGGGCAGTCCGGGGGCGGGGCCGGGGGCATGGTGGCGGTCCGGGGGCAGTCCGGGGGTGGGGCCAGGGCGTTCCCGAGTCCTCCAACACAGTGGCCATGCCGGAGGTTCGCGCGCCAGCATCTGGCCGGCAAGCGCAAGTTATGCCTGCCTCGGGCAGATGTAACTTTTGAAAGAAAGGTGGGGGGGGGATTTAGTTAGGGCTGGGGGTGGGTTAGATAGGGGAAGGGAGGGGAAGGTGGGGGGGGGGGCCGAAAAAAAAGTTTCCTCTAAGGCCGCTCCGATTTCGGAGCGGCTTTGGAGGGAACGGGGAAAGCCATCGGGGCTCCCCTTGGGCTTGGCACGCGCAAGGTGCACAAGTGTTTACTCCCTTGTGCGCACTGACCCCGGATTTTATAACATGCACGCGGCATGTTATAAAATCGGGTGTACATTTGTGCATGCTGGGTAGCGCGCACAAATGTACCCCATGCGGGTAACATTTAAAATCTTCCCCATAGGGCATAAAATACTCTTCATACATGTCTGGAGCTCTGCAAGCATATCTTACACACACCAGTTTGCTACATTTCCTCAGTAGGAAAGAAGAAGAGAGAGAGAGAGAGAGAGAGCATCTCTTTATAAGGCTCAGTCTGATACTCTATATATGGACCATTGTACGGGGGCACTTTGATTCGGGGGTAGGTTTTCAGGAGATAGGTTGGGATTTGAAGGGTGTTGTTACAGACACATTCAGAGGTATTGCATTTCCAAAAACTAAAGCTAAAAACACTCAGGTTGATCCTTTAATGAATATTCCCAGTTCTGTTAGCCTATTGGATAACTAATGTTATATATAGATATTTTTAGCTAGAGATATTACTCCTGTTTTATTTTAGAATTTTCTGATAGCTCATATTAGTTGCTTCTTCACAGTATTGTTAAAATTGTTCATGGTTTGCTCTTGTTTAAACTTGAATCACCCTTTTAATTGCTACTATTATTGTACTGGGGTAAACAAAAACAGTGAAAGATTTCAAAGCGGCATGGGATAAACACTGTGGATCCCTAAAGGCTAGAGGATGGAAATGAAGAAAAGAGTGCATGGGGGTAACGTGTTGGTGTGGTGGTTACTACCCTTAACCAATAAACCTTCATGATGCTGATGCAACTCCATCATTGCTCTCTGCTTCAACGGCAGGGGAAAATATGAAAAGAGGAATTTTATTCAGACAGAAACCAACAAATGGGCTGATGCAGTATGGTGCGCTCAACCAAGCGCACCGTTAGCCCCTGTTAATATAGTAAGGGATAATAGCGTGTGGAAAACGCGTGGCCAACACCCCCCTCCCAGAAACTAATAGCGCCCGCAACATGCAAATGCATGTTGATGAGCCTATTATTTAGTACCGCGCGATCCAGAAAGTAAAATGTGCAGCCAAGCCGCACATTTTACTCTCAGAAATTAACTCCTGGCAAAGGCAGGAGTTAATTTCGCCCGGCACCGGGAAAGTGTACAGAAAAGCAGAAAAAACTGCTTTTCTGTACACCCTCTGACTTAATATCATAGCGATATTAAGTTGGAGGCCCCAAAAATTAAAAAAATATAAAAATCAGCCTGTGGCTTGCGGGTTGGATGACGGACACTTAATTTTGCCGGCAACCGACGCCGGCAACCAATGCTGGTAAAATTAAGCGTCGACTGTCAAACCCTGACAGCCACCACTTCTGCCAATAAGGAGGCGCTAGGGACGCGCTAGTGTCCCTTGCGCCTCCTTATTACCGCGAGCCCTCATTTGAATACTAAATTGCATGCCCAGGAGAGTGGCCTGGGCGCGCGTTGGGAGAGCGGATGCTCGCCTCGGAGCGCCGGTTCTCCTGCGCATTTTACTGTATCGGCCCGAAAGACATTGAATGTTGCGGTCTGGGAAAACAATTAAGCATAGGGATAACTTACTGATGCAGCTTGTACTATTCTTAACCAGAAAGCCTGAAACTCTTGATGCAACTCCAACATTGCTCTCTGCTTCAACGGCAGGAGGTAACGGGGAATTGGACTCAAAAAGCAACCATGAAGGGCCCTGACTTTGACGTTCTGGGAAACTGAAAAGAATGGGGGTGAGTTGTATGACCAGCAATTACCACCTTAAGCTTACTGGGCAGACTGGATGGATCGTTGGTCCTTTTCTGCCATCATTTCTATGTTTCTATATATTTCTATATGCCCTAGGAAAATTGTGATTGCAGTTGTTCTACTCAGGCCATTTTAAACATCAATGTTATTGATTCAAGATTAATGAAAGAAAAGTTAAAAAAAGAAAATTATTCTTTCTGCATCATGCTCTGGAAAAAAGACATAGTCAAGAATATATACAGTATATATTAACAGCAGTGTATGTATATCTAGGCCTTCAATGTTAAACATTTCACATAGCCTTAAATAAAACATAAAAGGTCACTGAAGACGTAATAAGTGTCTTTAGATGTGAAAGTGCCTCAGCTTTTTCATGGTTTAAATTTGCATACTTATTTTTAATGAATAGCACAAAAAAAAAAAAGAAGCAGATAAGTTTAATCAAGAAGAAGCAATAATTAATCAAACTTTCTTACCCCTTAATGAATAGACCGCTGTATGCTTTAAATAGAATTCACACCTAGAAGAAGGTAAGTTTAAAATGAAGTACTACTGCTTTCTTCCCTAATTAACTTACATGTCATTTTATCTTGGAGACCTTGAGAAAAGAAATACCCTCTTCAGAAGTGCCCTGTTCAAACATTTAGCAGTTTGAATCCTCTTTTGGAAATCGCTAGCATTCAACTGGGTGTTAAATAATAAGCTGGAAATGTCAGTTTTAAAAAGGTTGGCGAGTGACCCTGTCAGTCATATCCTCTTCCAGAGGTGAACGCCAGCCTTCTCTCTTTCCGGCACTGAGAGGACGGCTGCATCATAATTGCTGCTTCTAAAAGAGCATCCTGGCTGCGGGATTTCAGACAAGGAGCGCTTCGGGTATGAAGCCCTTTAAGGACCTCGGAGAATGCACAAAGAATAAATGACTTGAAAAAGTCCAGAGACTTTTCCTTCCCCTACTATTTCCATTATCCGCAAACTTGTATTTTTTCCATGCTGTCTCTGTATTCATCTTGTACAAATTTTTGACCCAATCAGGCTGATCAAATAAAATATCTCCAAAAATTTACAATTAAGACTTGCTGGATATACACCTGGAAGTAAACCGACAAAAGTAAAAAGTGTTTTTTCCTTCTTTTCATATGTTGTTTTGATAATTGTATTCTTTTTGCAATTCTTGATTGTATTTGTTTAATTTGAATAAATAAAGAGTTAAAAAAAAAAAGTAGAACGTTTTCAGGGATGTAATAGATTTCGTATGTATCCAGAAAAAATAATTGAAACAAAACAACAGACAGGTTTGCAGGTTATCTCTCTTTACTGGACTACTTTAATGCATTTATGACTAGCATTTGAGTGTTAAACTGCTATTTAGGTTAGTGCAAACTGGCCTGTTGGGAGTTTAACCCTCCAAAGCTAGTGACAAAAGTTTTACATTAGTCTACTCTAAGGAAAAGGCATTACCTGCACCGTTTGCTGACTGACACTGCAACTACACAACTTGATTCCTATAGTCAGATCTTTATCTGAGCTAGCCTGCAGCTGCCTTTTCTTGTTCCTTCAGTTTGTTTCTTTGGGGTTTTTTTTCTTTATACTATTTTACTTCAAAGAACAAAGGGCTGCATCCATACAAGATATATTTCACAATGGAGTGCTAGATCCAGCTACCCAAGTGCCATAGGCTTGATGGACCCTTGGTCTGACCCAGTATGGCATGTTCTTATGCTCTTAGCCTCTCAGAACAGGAGAGATGTTCCATCTCTGTATCTTTTCTAGTTCTGCTATGTCTTTCTTGAGATAGGAGTGACCAGAAATGCACACAATATTCAAGGTGCAGTCGCACCATGACTCAATACAGAGTTGATATGATATTTACCATTTTATTTTCCATTCCTTTTCCGATCATTCCTAACATTCTATTTGCTTTTTTGATACTGCTGCACACTGAGCAAAAGATTTCAACATATTGTCCATTAGAACTCCAAGGTCCTTTTCCTGTATAGATGGAAAAAAGACTTTGTGGTAGATTTTCAAATTGCGCGATTTGGCGTACTTTTGTTGGCGCATCAGGCGCCAACAAAAGTACGCTGGATTTTAGCAGATACGCGCGTATCCGCTAAAATCCGGGATTGGCGCGCGCAAGGCTATCGATTCCGTATAGCCGGCGCGCGCCGAGCCACGCAGCCTATCTCCGTTCCCTCCGAGGCCGCTCCGAAATCGGAGCGGCCTCGGAGGGAAATCTCTAACTCCCTCCCCTCACCTTCCCCTCCCTTCCTCTACCTAACCCCCCCCGCCCGGCCCTGTCTAAACCCCCCCCTTACCTTTGTCGGGGGATTTACGCCTCCCGGAGGGAGACGTACATCCTCGCGTGCCGGGACGCGACCTGGGGGTGGGTCTGAAGGGCGCGGCCACGCCCCCGGACCGCCCCGGGCAGTAACCACGCCCCCGGGCCCGCCCCCGAAATGCTACGGCCCGCCCCGAAAACGCCACGCGGATCGGGCCCGCCCCCGACACGCCCCCCTCAGACAACCCCGGGACTTACGCGAGTCCCGGGGTCTGCGCGCGCCGGTAGGCCTATTGAACATAGGCGCACCGGCGCGCAGGGCCCTGCTCGCCTAAATCCGCCCTGATTTAGGCAGATTTAGGCGAGCAGGGCTCTGAAAATCCGCCCCTTAGTGTGTACAGGTGGACTGGGAGGAGAAACTTGTATTTTTTATCTTTTCACATTTTTTTTGTTCTGGGGACAAAACACCCCAGTATAACCAACAAACAACAGGGTGGGAGAACTAGGCTGAGAACCAACCAGCACATTCTCATGCTAGGACATCATAGAAATTGCATGTAGGTATATTAACAGCATGACCCATAAGGTAGTACATCTGGAGCCTGACAGGCAGAGCAGTAGCAGCAAAACCCTGGTAGATAGGCAGAGCGGGAGCAGCAAAGCCCCTAAGGTGACACATCTGGGGTCTGGCAGGTAGGCAGAGCAATTGAAGCAAGACCCCCAAGGTAGATTATCAGGGGCATAGTAGGTAGGCATAGCGGCAGTAAGACCCCTAAAGTGGTATATCTGGGGCCTAACAGGAAGGCAGAGCAGTAGCAGCTACACCCCTTCTGGTGGCATATCTGGGATATGGTAGGTAGACAGAGCATTGGAAGCAAGATCCCTAAGGTGGCATAGCAGGGCATGGCAAGAGGCAGAGCAATAGTAGCAAAACCTCTACAGTGGTATATCTGGGGCATGGCACATAGGCAGAGAAACAGCAAGGCCTTAAAGGTGCATTCAATCATCTTGCCTCTTACATTGAAGTTCTAGAAATAAAAAAAAGACAGATTGATTTTCAGAAAGACTAGCTTTTCCATTCATTCTGGCACCAGCCTTGAGTGATGGGTGCTCATGATATCCCCTGCCATTGAGAAGACACATTCAACAGACACACTGGTTGGTGGGTAGGAAAAATATTGCTGAGTCACCTTGCCTTGGTCTGGCCAGATTATGGACTTAGATGCACTGATATGTTGGGCATATATGTCCATGTCTTTGATGGGCTCTGTGAGATAGCGTGTCACAGAAATTTGTGCTGGGGTTTTCTTTGCTGGAGTGGGCCAAGGGTCTCGCTTGTCAGCTGCTTTAGCTATGGCTTGTATCAGGAGAGGTGGTTCTTTGTGAGCAACTTGGCTTTGGCATAATAAGGTGGGAGAAAAATATGAATGAACTTGATGATTAAAAAATAGCAGCACAGCATAAAAGCGAAATTAGTGACTTTTTGAATAAAGTTACAATGCACTAATGTTTTAAATTGCTGTGTATATATATAAAAGTTGTTGTGAGTGGATGGGCGTTTGAGAACATGAGCCCCTGTGCCATGACACAACTAACACAACTCTGGGGCTGGCTGTGGTCCATGCTGCTGGCGGGCGAGTGCATCCAGGCATGGGCTGGCTGTAATAGGAACACTCTTGACTTAAACCAGAACAGGAACATTCTTGACTTGGAGCAGCAATGCTTGGACATCCAACACACACCAAGAACTGAGGATCAGCAACCCATGCTGATCTCTGGGGCAGCTCTCTGGCCACTCTGAAAGCCCTTTTGGACTATTGCTTGGGAGCGGTTTGAGCTTGAGAACAGATGGAGACAGAGGTCTCGAAGTTGACTCTGGAGATGTGGACAAGATACTGCATACTTGGAAGTAATGTCGAAGACTTGGACAAGATGACAGCTGAGGACTTGGATGTGACCAAGATGAAACATGGCTTGAAGACTGAAGCATGACTTGAAGATTGAAGCATGGCTTGAAACAGGAACAAGACAAGGTCTCAGTGCTTGGAATAGGCACAGGACTTGGGAACTAGGAAATCAGACTCAGGAATTTGAACTCGGAACTCAAACTTCAGACTCAGGAACTCGGAACTCAGACTCAGACTCAGGAATTTGGACTCAGACTCAAGAACTCAGACTCAGGAACAAGGAAGAGATGCTGAATACTTGAACCAGCAGTGAAGACTTGGACAGGACTCTGAAGGCTTGGACTGAAGACTTGGATGCAGGAATGAAGACTTGAACTGAAGACTTGGATACAGGAATGAAGACTTGGATGCAGGAACCAGGAAACCAGGAACACAGAGAACCATGAGAAACAGGAGACTTGAAGGACCAATAACCTTGTGAAGGCAACCAGAAGCAGTCAGAAGAGCCCTTATATAGAATTGGCTGGAGATGACATCATCAGGAGGCGCCACAGCATTTTCCACTGTGGGCCCTTTAAATCCTGGGCCGGCCATCCATTGCTCCTACCATGTGACAGGGGCCGGCCATTGGCACCGATAGCCCCTGTCACATGGTAAGGGCAAAGGGCCACTGGCGCCATTTTGTTTACTGGCAACCGATGGCCCAAGAGCGGGAGATCGCTCCCAGGACCCCGCTGGACCACCAAGTACTTTAGGAAAGTTTTGGGGGGGGGGGGTCAGGAGGGTGGGGGATTGTAAATAATTAGATTTAAAGGGTCGGGGTGGGTTGTTTTTTTCGGCTTGGGACAGCTGAAAAAAAAACCCGTCTGGACCGCGGGAAATGGAATTTCCTGCAGGTCCACGTTACTGAAACCGGAACCGATTCCGGCACCCGATTCACATATCTAGTACACAGCCATAGACTTCAATGAGCCATAGACTTAAATGGGAAACAAACAATTGAGATGAAGATTTTTTGTTTCATTTGTGGGTCCATTTGTGGGTCCATTTGTTTTGGGGGTCCATGAATGAAATGAAGATAGACATTCATTTTTTCACCCATTTGTGGGTCCATTTGTTTTGGGGGTCCATGAATGAAATGAAGATAGACATTCATTTTTTCACCCATTTGTGTCAAAGAAATGTATATCCCTAGAATTAACCCTCAGCAACAGGAATCCCACAAGAAGCAGTCAACAAGGTATCTCCAGATGAAGCTTTGTCACTAAAGAAAAACATAAGCTGGCTGGGTTAAAAAAAAATCATATTTAACTTCAAAAAGAATAGTGCTCACAGTTGTAAAACCCTATGTCTCTGTAATAGGAATTGCTGCCTTCTTTTATGGGTAGTTCGAGCCACATCTGTGAAAACTTTAATCTTCTGCGCATAGAACAGATCTTCTCTGTATCTAACAAAGTCATGAACCAGTCTCTGTCCAGTTCCAAAACAAGTTCACAATTAAGGTTGCAGTTCTAACTTGTATATCACCAGATGTTTCCCAGATAAATTTGGATAGAGGAGAAGAACAGGCTTCCTGTTTCATCAAAGCTTTTTCTTTGAAGGTGGCAAACAGAAGGCTTTTTGATATCGGGGGCACAGTGTTTGCAGGAATCTTAAGGATTTCAAGGAGATATTTTTTAAACATCTCCTTCACAGAAATCAGTCTCCAGTTTGGAAGAAACTGATAAGACAAAGGTTTTTACATTTAACAGAGCTCTCTAAAGTTTCCAGCTTTTATAGTAGGAGTATATTACCTCTCACCATAATATCATCATGAGCTTATAATTAAGCAAGCTTTCGCTCTATTACTATCAACTTATTATTGAAGTCCTCCAAGCTTTTCTCCTTTACCTCAAGCCTTCCATTAATATTCTGAAAATTACCAGAGACTTGAAAAATCTGCACAGATAGGGATTTTTCCAAGCCCTCAATAGCCAGCCAAATAGCCTCCAATGTATCTGGAATTTCTTCAGGGTAAAAAGCATTTGGCCCACTTCAACCGCAGTTTTTTTCTACAGATAGCAAATATCCTTCTGTTAGCTGTCCCTTTGGCTCCTTCAAGGCTATCCACCAGTGGCGATAACTCTGCAGCATTGCTCCCGCAGTCTCTATACACGCCGTACTCCTACCCTTGGTCTTGATGATGTCATCAGCCGGGGACTGTATCAGCTCAGGGACACTATTGTTGACCTCAGCTGGGTGGGCTGGCATCCTTCTCACCTCCAGACTCACGGATATTTCAAGGGTCAGGGAGAGCAGTGACCCACTTCACTCCACCATCACTCCCAGTAGTCTGACCTCAAAGGCAGCAAGCTGGTCCTCTTCATGGGACACAAATTGAGCTATAGGCCCAGGGGTAGAAGCCTTCGCCGTTTCAGGTGGATATACCCAGGTTTTCCTTTCCTCTTCACCATTTCAAGTAAGGAAGTAAAAGAAGAAACAGAAAAATGCATGCAGCAGGACACCCTGAAATGAGTTAGACAGCGTCTACCATCTTCTTCTGTCCCCACAGCACTATCTTCATTTTAATTTTTCAGAATGATTGAAAAAAAAATCTGTAAACTGACAATCACAATTTGTAATACTAAAGTCTTCCCTAGAGGCTGATGTACTAAAGTGCAAAATTCTTTGCAAAAGGGTTTTTCAATGCAAAAATACTGCACAAAGCCCACAAATATGAAAAAAATAAATAAATAAAAGTATGGGCATTTTGCATGAACTTTTTCATATTTTTGTAAAAATCCCTTTTGCAAAAATATTCTGCAAAAGTCAGCTTTGTAATAGTAAATTATGGAGTTAATTTTCAAAGAGGTTTCTTGAGTGAAAATAACATAAATGTGTAAGAAATATGTACTCATGGATATGTTATTTTATAAATGTCGAGAATGCGCGCAGATTTTCCATTTTGCATGCACATTTTACTGGCAGAAAAAAGGGGCTTTCTAGGGACATTCTGGGGTGGGGTGAAACATGCTGCCGACCATGGGCTTCTGTCCTGCTGTTGGCATCCTGTACCTCTTGGTCCCAGGTCAGACATGGTGGCCTGCATTCAGCTGTGGTTGTCCGGCATGGCTCCCGGTGTCCTGTCCCTTTATGATATCCAGTTTCTTTGAGTAGTAATTCTTCAGTTTTTTCAGAGCCAGCAGCTCCGCCTCTCAGTGGTGTGGCCTGATATCGCCACCTCTGCAACATAAAAAGATGTGCGGTCCTCTGGGCCAGCGCCTGAGCAATAGGATCCCTTCCTGTGTTCCTGCACTGTTGTTCCAGTTGCTATTTCCTGGTTTTGACCCTGCCTGATCTTGACTCTGCCTCTGCTTGCTGCCTGCCCCGACTCATGGCAGACCTCCACCTATCTCGATCTTCGCCTGCCTCAACCTAGCCTGCCTGATCATGTCTCTGTCTCACGATTAGGAACGGTTTCTTGGCCTGTCAATCAGCATCCCTGTGACATGGGGTTTATAAGCATATGTGGTAGTTGCTATTTTGTAAGAAACAGTCCCATACATATCACCAAATATATTTGTACACTTTTACACTTGCTAATTTGACTCACACAAGTAAAATCAGAATTGTCTGCTGTCTGTAATTTTTGGGTGGGAGGGTCTTGGTGAACTGGTGGGGATTCAAAGTAAAGTGCTAGAGGGTTTAAGTGAAATGGACTGAGTGAATTGGCTGCTGTATCAGTGAACTGGTGATTTCAAGTATGTATTTTCAAAACATACTTGCACACTTTATAAAATAACTGTCTCTGCATATAAATCGAGCATATAACATATACATGCATTATTTTATGCATCTAAAATATATGCGAGTATATTTATAAAATAGGTTGAGAAAGTATCCATTCTTGCATTGGACATATTTGTAAAAAATGAAACATATGCATGTACTTTTGGATCAGAAATATGTAGTAGTTTATAAACTGTGCAGCTCATACTGCACAGTTTATAAAATACTAATATTAAATGTACACACATCCACTTGTGCACATAAATGCTGTACTGTGGATATGTTTGAAAGTATGGCTTTATGTGCCAATATTGAGCTGCTGCAATGCAAAATCTGGCACAATGTGAAAACTGGCACAAAAAAAAGGACGTTATGGATGCTTTTTTGCAAAAAAACATAGCTATACCTGAATGAGTTGAAAATATTGTTCAGGCCAGGCCCAGGAAATGGTGGCTTGCATGAACAGCATGCAAATATAAAGGGGCTTATGGCCGAGTAAGCATCCCGCTCATCTCCCCAAAGTGGAAGAGAAATTCCCTGGTGCTCATTGTAGTGCCCCCCACCTTTACAGGCGAGCATCTTGTGGACCATCAAGGTTAAATTTATACCCCTTTGGGAAGCTTCAATCCCTTGCCCCCCAAAATCCATCAAAATTCTCATTACAGATTTCCTCTCCACCTCATACTACCTCCATTCCCCTAAAAGCTTTGAAAGAGTGGTCTTCTGGGGACAGAAATGATCCCCACTCTCTCCTAGTCCATTGGCTCCCAGTTTCAAACTGGAGCTTCAGTGGCACATGCAAAGGGGCACATCTTGCCAGCCGGCACTATATTGAAACCAGGTGCTGGTGGGGCAAGAGCAAGGGGGGACCTGGACTTCTCCTTCACCCAAAAGTCCAGCCCTTCACTGGAGTAAACTTTTGGGGGCATCAAGAGGTGGGATGAGGTGGTCAATGCCTAATGGGGATTTTGATGGATTGGGGGTGGGGGGGGGGACAAGGGGTGGAAAGGGGGCTCAGTTTCCCTAAGGAGTTGTAATTTAAAATGTATGGCCTATGAGAGGCTTGAGAACTGAGGTTGGGAAGCTACTGTCATCACCACCAGGGAATTTCTGCTATATATTTATTTATTTATTTAACATTTTTCTATACCGAACTTCATGACAAGCTTCATATCAGGCCGGTTTACATCAAACTTAGGGGTTAACTTAACAAAAACCATATAACAAGAAGGCCGAAGCGCAGATACAAATAACAGGGAGAAAGCACTTGGAGGCTAGGGTAGCCAGGAAATAAAGGACAGCAAAACTGGAGAATGAACATGAATGAATATACAAATATACAAAAGAATATACAAAAGTTGTACTGGAAGCTGTGCCAGCGGCCCAGTTTCACTTCCTATTATTGGGAAGAGGAGGCGGCCAGATGCGGCTTCCTTTCCAGATGCGGTGTGGGCTCCTGTTGGTGCGGTTGGGGCTCACACAGGTTGCAAGGCCCCTTTAAATCTGAGCAGCAGTTTACGGATCCTGGGTCAGATCCGTGTGTTGCTGCAGCCAGGAGTACACAAAGTCCCCAGCCATAGCAATGTACAAAAAATTTCAAGTACCAAGTTGCTACATCCACTAATGAGCTCCAAGCCCATTAGCATCTGTAGCAAAATTGCACGCAAAAAGGATGCTAACCCGTGGAAAATACTGCAGGTTAGTACATCGGCACCTTAATGTGGATAGTGTTAGAACTGATGCACTCTGGAGCAGCATAATTATATTCGGCTCTAGTGCTACTTGATACCATAATTATAGATGAGAATGCAGATATACATTCAATATTACACCACATTCAAAGATAACAGCTTTTTGCTGTGTATACATATTCGTAGTCTTTTGGTATCACCGGATTGGACTTTATATTCGGATTGTGTGCAATATATCACTAGTTAACCTGGATAACATTATATGAAAACAAACAGGCTAGAGTTAAAAACTGCTCAGATACAATTTCTCATCACTGTTTGTTATTTCTCCGAGGCAGTGAATATTGTTTATCACAGAGTTTGCAAAATGACACATGACATTAACTAGTACATATTAATGGATTCTTTAGAAAAAAAAAAGTTCATTATCTTTTATTGAGATTAGTGGAGGAAGCCAGTATATTATGTGTGAGCAATGACATAAATTAGTAGGAATCTCATTTGTCACAACATTCCTTTGCAAGGAGAAGGATGCAGTGTTGGGAGATATATTTATCTATTTACTGAATTTATAGCCTTCCAATGCTAAGAATTTGTTCTTGCTGGATTACAAAATAAAAAACACATGCAATATAAAATATACAGTATAAATATACAGCAGAAATAAACACAGTAGACAGTAAGCGAAACAGTAACAAGCAACTCTGAACAAATATACCAACAGGCAAAACGTCTCAAATCATCCCTATACTGGGCAACTCATGAGCCAATCAATTTAAAAAATGAATAAAATGTGCACTGCATACTCAACAGGACAACTTAAATTACTTTTAGAAAAACAGAGTTTTACCTACCTTTTTCCTTAAACTTACATGATCGAGCACTGTAAAAGAGTGGCCCACTACCTTTCCTTAACCTGTGCAGTCCGCCTTAAAAAAACAAAAAGGGGGAGAGCTCTGCTGGGCAGGATGAGAGGCAGAGCCCAGCTGGGAACAGAAGGCCCAGTGTCTCCAGGAGAAGGCAGCTCCTGAACCTCTCTGGTGGAAGCTAAGGTAAGACTACACTGCTGAAAGGGAAGCAGTCTACCAGTGTTTGCATGCTGATTATTATTATAAAAAAGTTGAAAGATGCATGAAGAAAGGTTGGAGTCAGTGTGGTTCCTGCCTCCACTATCCTTATACAGTAAAGGGCCAATTTTAAAAGGCCTGCGCTCGCAAAAATACGTGCAGACGTGCCGAGCCACATAAAAGGGGCGGGCCAGGAGGCATGGTCTCGGTAAGGGGTGGGCTGGGACAGCACCATTAGATGCTATCCTGGGGAAGCGCGTGCCAGCAGCCGGCTGGCACGCAGAGTTTACTTCTGCTCCGGAGGTGTGAACCGTGCACACATGGATGCAAGCACGCACCTTTTAAAATCGACCCCTTAGTATATACGGTGTATTGCAAAATGAAGACCAGATTCAGACTAATCCTCACAACAGTATATCGGAAGATGTATGCAGAGTGCTGCAGTACAGTAAAGAAAGCATCTTTATGGCATATGGGCACAGCTGCTGACACCGCTAAATACAGACTAAGAAAAGTGGATTTGACTGACAACATATTCAGATCTTTGTGGAGTAGCTAACTGAGTTTTGCCAGGTGCAACAGAGAGATGTAAAAAGACATTACACCATGAAATAATTAGTGCACTCATGTCAACCCAAAGAACATATTGCAAATCCATCTTTGTGGAAAAAATGGAATTTCTTTTCTGTAATGATGAAGAACTGTACGTCTAACACTGTGAGAAGTTTTAGCAACATTTTCGGTTCCATACATGTACGTATATTGGGGCAGATTTTCAAAGGGTTACTCGCGTAACCCCCGAAAACTGCCCCTGCGCGCGCCGAGCCTATCTTGCATAGGCTTGGCGGTTTGCAAAAAGGGGTGGGGTGTGGGCAGTCCTGGGCGGTCCGGGGGCGGGGCAGGGGGGTAGCCGGAGCCTCCAGGCACAGCGGCCATTTGCCGCTGTGCCCGGGATCGCAAGCCGGCCGTTGGCTGGTGCGCGTAAGCTATGCCTGCCAGGAGGCAGGCGCAACTTCTCCGCAAAGGGAAGGGGGGGGGGTTTAGATAGGGTTAGTCAGGGAAAAGGAGGGGAAGGTGGGGGGAGGCAGAATGAAAGTTCCCTCTTGTGGCCGCTCCGAAATTCGGAGGGAACAGAGGAAGGCTGCATGGCTCGGCACGCGCAAGTTGCATTATCATGCACCAACGTTGCGCGCACCAACCCTGGATTTTATAACAAGTGCGCGGCTGCGCGTGCATGCTATAAAATCGGGCGTAGATTTATTTGCGACAGCTTACGCGAACAAATCTACGCCGCGTGCAGGTTTTTAAGATCTGCCCCATTATGTGTATATGTGTATTAGGAATTGTTATTTGTGTTACCATTAGGGAGGGCACTTTTCAAAAAATTTTATCTGGGTAACTAATCAGGGGATGAAAATTGTAACCCTCCTTCCCCCCACTTGAGGGTAAAAGGACCCATGACACAAAGGGGTGGAGATGGGAACAGGAGTAGGGCAGAGCCAGCAGACAATACTTAAGATTTTCATTTTGAAGTTCCCCCATGTGATTTATGAAGTGGACTTTGCATCTGTATCACTGCTGGCTCTGAATTTTCAAAGGGAAAACCCGCAAGGAGTTTTCCTTTGAAAATTAATTTGCAGGATCTGTATTTGTTTTAAAAATTGCCCCCTATACATTTTTTTTTCAAGCCTTTGAAATTGTGTGTACAAAGTATTTATTAAGACTCCCCAGAGGTTTTGCCTCGACCAGGGAGGGGGTACTTAGGCCCTTTAAAAGATGATGGCCCTGAGATGTGGAGCTACCATCGTGCATTCTTCATTCAGGGCAGTAGGTATTTTACCTCTAGGCGAAATATCACAGGATTCACTAAACTTCATTACTCGTTACTGTGGTACCCAAGGAAAAAATACCACAGATTTGTCTGTTTGACTGGTAACCAGTGTAACGAATAAAAAACAAGAGTGATGTGCTCAAAACAGCAGGTACCTGTCAAAATGTGGGCCACCAATTTCTGGACCACCTGCAAAGCCTGGACAGTAGAGGCAGGCACCTCTAAAAACTAAGAGTTACAACAGTCCAGACCTGTCAATATCAGTGCCTGAAGCACAGTCTGAACAGTATTGGTCACTTGCTAAGGATCCCCTATCTTATCTCATGCTTTTTTGGATTCTCATACTGTGTTGGTCTCTACTACCTCCTAGGAAGTTAATCCATGAAGCCATTTTCCTTCCTGTGAAAAAACACTTCCTTAGGTTGCTCATGAACCTGCCCTCTCTGTCCTCATATCATATCATGAACCCAATGATCACAGAAACCGACAGTTGTGCAGTGATTTTCCAAGTTTGGAAGCAAGGAACTGACATTCATACTGTATCTAGATTGCCTGAGTTGATAAAATAGCCTCAAGTTTTGCCAACAACAAGGATGTTTGTAGTACATTACTCAGGATCCACGTGCATGAACTGAACATGCTCCCATCTTCCTCATCTACATGATTAACTGTAAATTGGACTCAAATGAACTTCTCCTCTCTCTACCCCATGCACAATTCTTTTTCTCTTGACATCTACCAAGTCTCCAGTTTGGCCCCTTTTTCTATCCACTGCTCCCCATCTTCCTCTGTGTCATCAGCACATTTTTCAGCCTTTTCACCCTCCTTAGATCCTGGTCTGATTTCAGTTTCTGTCTCCACTCACACTCTGCTCTATTCACGCTCGCTCCTTTTCTATCCTTTCCTTCCTCCAATGCCAACTTCAGGTTTTCCTCCAGTTCACTCCATAACTTGCAAACTACATTTCCCTCTCTCAAACCCCTCTGACTCTAATTTCAAACCTCGACTAAAAATCCACCTCTAGGCTCAAACTCCTGCCGGCTGATAGAAAATCCTCCTGTGTACCATTGCCTTCCTGCTCTGATTTCTCATCCAGATTACTCTCCTCTCTCCCCGCCTGACCGGCTAGGCCTTGGCATTTTTTTGTGATACACTTGTGCATGTAATGTACGGGGGGGGGGGCTCCATTAAAAACGTGCTAGAAGAAATTTCAGTGCTGCTACAAATTGGTTTAATTCCTCTCTTACAATTTCTTTGATTTTTATATGTGCTAACCCCGCCCAGGGCACCTTGTGGGCTCATTGCAGGAAGAGGCCAGAGGCATAATAGAAAACAGCTGTGGATTTCTTCCGCAGCTCCACTAATTCAAGTCAAGCTGCCCACAGGATGCCACGGAAAATCTACAACCCTTAGTGCGTGGTATTGCAGTCTGTATTTTGGTCAGGGAAGATTAGAGTATACACCAACACCTTTTAACCTCCCAAAAGTGAGGGGCAAGCAGAAGCATGGCTACCACCTGGCTCTGGGTTTTTCAGTCCAGTGGTTTTACCCCCACTGCATGCAGGGACCTGTAGTTCTGATTTCCATCCTGCATGGGGGTAAAAAAAACCAGGATTGGATCATTCTGTCCCGAACAATCTGGAGACAGTGGGCAGCCCTGTGCAGAACAGCTTTTGTGACATATGGGGTGCATATTGAGGGGGTAAGGAAGGGGTTAAGCTTTCCAAGGCCAGACATACACATGCACAGGAGGAACATTCATTCAGTACTGCACATTGTTTAGACCTCCTGGGTCAAATATCCTGTGCAATGCATTCACTTGTGCGCATGAGAGTTCTTTTGTACACACTGTATTATTTCAGGTGACTGAAGGTCACTTGTGAGAATCAAATTACTGCAGAAGTAAATGGGTTTGTATAGCAGAGGAGAGAAACTCCCAGGAATCTGACCTGTGAAGGAGCTGTCACGCTGATCTCTGGAACAAAGTTGTCTTCAAAGAAGCTGATAATGCTCTCCTGCTGTAGTTCCTTTGATGGCGTGAGCTTCGGCAGGGGTGGAACGGGTGGGCCTTTCCGCAGCTAGGCAAATTGTAAAAGGGTGGAAAGAGAATATCAGTCACAATAAGGCAGGCACAAGAAGTGGTCTCAAATATACTGTAAAGACGGGCATGCGCAGACTTCACTGGACCATTATTCCAGGGCCTGTTTTCTTCCCATTTTTCATGCTCTGTCATACTTTCAGGCATGCTGTCACTAGGACTTGATCATTCATTTCATTTTACTCAGGAGTTAATTTTGCACAATGGGAATCAATGTTTGTGAAGCAGTGACCAGTTCACCACTGTATAGGCAGAGAAAGCTTTTGTGCAAGCCAATATTTTTGAGTGTCCGAGAATCACATGAAAGTCAGTGCACATTATTTGGGCAGACACCACATGCATGCTTTTGTGAGGGGGTGTGACCAACTCAAATTCTTTTTTTTTTTTTTTTTTAGGTTCTGCAGGGGAATATCTAAACCACCCAACAGCAGCTGTCATAAAAGTAAAGATATTCATCTAAGCCTGCAAAAAAAAAAAAAAAGTTCAGGAAAGTTGCTATAGAAGCTCCATTTATGTTCTTCACGCTGCTCACTGAAATGCTTATACATACCTTTTTCACTCAGATATACAAACCTTTCCTTGCCCCCTAGAGCCCTGACCAGATATTTTATACTCCTGGCTTCACAATTTTCTCCTGCGCATTTAAGCTTCCAGCTCAAGTTAGATTCTGCCACTACTGAGGAGTTTAATTCACAGCTCTCTGGAGTTTCCCCCCTGAGTTTTAATCCCCTTCCCACCTAGTCCAGGCATCATAGCGACAATCCTTGGACAGGGGCCATGGACTGTGGCTCCCAGCAGAACCTGGCATATGTGGGCAGAGTAGCCGGATCTCCTGCCCCAGCCGGCTTGAGAAGCAGACAACCAGACTCAGGCGTGAGACTGCCCATGTGGGAGTGTGTGCCCGCCCGTCTGTAGGTTTGTTTGCAGCCCAGGCTGCCTTTAATGGCGCTGCCCCAAGAAGGATCACCTGCAGCAGGAGTGAGTGTGGTGGCATCCCTCTTCCATTCCCCCTCCCCCCCTCTGCAGACATTGGCAGCCCAGCACACAACATCATAGAGACCGGCTCCTGAACCCACCCCCTTGCTGATGTCATCAGGGGTGAGAAGATTAGCTCTTTAAAGAGCCATGCCAACCAGCAGACCCGATGTCAAAGGGCTGCACTTTCATGCCTATCCTTATTTCATCTATAATGGCCTCAAGAGACCCTCCCTCAGCAAGAAACTACCCACAGCAAGAAACAGCTGCAGGAAGCGAGCCGCGGGCCGATTTTACATTTTTTTTATTTTTGATTATTTTTAACTTTTGGGACCTCCGACTTGGCTGCACATTTTACTTTCTGAATCGCCGCGGGAATAACTATAGGGCCATCAACAAACATGCATTTTCATGTTGTGGGCGCTATTAGTTTTGGGGGGGTTGGATGCGCATTTTCGACGCGCTATTACCCCTTATTGAATAAGGGGTAAAGCTAGCGCGTCGAAAACGTGTGTCCAAACGCGGGTTAACAGTGCACTGTACTGTATCGGCCTGTATGCAAATAAAGAATCCCCAGAGAACCCTTATATACCCACTAAGACTTCCAGAAGACCAGTCCCAGGAAACCCTCAGACATTTCACTTACCACAAACCCAAATTAGCCTTACTGAATATATAGTCCACACACAGCAAATTCAACATTTAAATGATCTCCTGGCAGACAATCATACGAACATCGTGTGCCTAACTGAAACTTAGGCACATGAGGCTGACACATCCCAAACTGTGCAAGATCTCCTTCAACTAAATGTCAGTAATCATTCTAGAGCACCCAAGGATGCTAATCCTAGGAAACTTTAACATCTACTTGGTGATCCACATCATAGCCTTCCCAAGACTTCCTGAACACACTTGGAGGGTCTCAGTATAATCCAACTAATCACCAAACCAACCCAAAAAGCAGGATACATCCTCGACATAATACTACCCCAACTCAGTTGCTTAATGATCATGAAATCAGGAACATCAAGAAAACCCAGCAATCCTGAGCAGACCACTCTCAAATTATTTTTGAAATTCACCCAGTTGCACCCCAGAGGACCGAAATAGAAATGACCATAAGGACTACCCTGACCAACATCTCACCTCAAGCCACAATCCTTTTTACACACTCTCCAATGTACTATGGTGAATCCCCTTTACCATGCCCCTCATCACATATACCCTGATGAACAGCTGGAATATGGACTTCAAAACAGCCATGGATAAGATTGCCCCTTGGAAAACTGCAAGCACTAAGAACCCCAAACTGGCCCTCTGGTTCTCAGCAGACTTCAAACAGCTAAAACAGGTAGAAAATTGGAACGAAAGTGGCAGAAAACAAATCCCACCACAGATAAAATTGAAATGCAGGAGACACCAGACAAGCTACTGAAAAGCCATAATGAAGAAAAACAAGACTACTACTCAAATACAACCAGGCTGAAACATACCCAAGCAACTATCATGCACTATAAGCAAACTCCTGGAAATGCCCCAAGTCTTCCTCCCTCCTTTGCTACAAGTCACACTGCAACAAACTTGTTACATTCGTCATAGAGAAAATCACATGCATCAGATCTGAGGTGGAGAAGAAACCTACCATAGGTGGAGAAAATCTACATAACCCCAGCAATCAACACCATCCCATCCCCATCCTCTGACAAACTTCAACCTCTTGCAAGCTAATGATATTGACTCCCTATTTCCCATCCTCAGAGCCATCATATTACCCACCGAAACTCCATGTCCATCCTGGCTAATCAAACAACTAACATACCATATCCAGACTACACATCACTTGCAGAAGTCCACCTTTCAGAATGCCTGAAGAAAGCAATAGCACCGTCGCACAGCTTACATTGAAAAACCCAACCTCAATACAAGTGACCCTAACAACTACCACCCAATCTGAAAAGGCAGTACTACTACAATTCTCTGAACACCTGATCATCACAATGCCCTAGATCCTCATCAGTCTGGCATCCAGTCACACCAGAGCACATAAGCATAAGCAACACTACTAGGCCTGGTGGATGACCTCTGACTTTGCCTAGGTTGATGACAACCAGCCCCATTGATATCTCTACGACTATCAGCAGCTTTCAACACAGTGGATAACAAGCTTCTCATTGAGCACATAAAGAGTGTAAGAATGTTTAAGAATATCAGGACCTGCTCTTGCATGGATCACCTCCTTTCTCCAGGACTGTAGACAAGTTACATCCCTTTGGAATGGTTGTTTCAGAGCCTCACCCTCTCTCATGTCAGTTCTCATCCATCTTATTACCCCACCCTCTTCAAAATCTATCTGGCCCCTTTTAGCAAACTAATCTGAGAGTATCAAATGGTCAACTACCTCTACGCTGACAACATCCAATTAATGATTCCATTCAGCACAAACCATGACATTACAATCTGTAACCTAAACAACTGACGGGAAAAGGTGGTTTGCTAGCTACAACAAAACAAGGTGAGTGTAAACCCAAATAAGACTAAAATGCTGTGGACAGGGAACATGAAACCAGTCAGCCTCACCCAAAAGGAATAACACTTAGCTCTCAAATCCAGAACCTGGCTTCATCTTAGACTCCCAGTTAATCATCAAACCTCTAACAAAGCAGCCTACTTCCATCTCTGCCAGCTCCAATATCTCCACTCTCTCCTAGCAATACTGCCTTCATTATGCTGTTTGAGCCATTATATCTCTTGCTCAGACTACTGCAACTCACTCAACTCTTAAGAGTAAGAGAAGCAGGGCTGATTACTGGGATAGTGGAGATAGTCCTATATTCTTTTTTTCCTGCGCTGAAGATTATCTTGGTCTGTTTTAAAATGCAGATTTTTTAGGCTGGTCAGAGGAAGGACTGCCCAAGATTGTGAAATTCTACAGAGTTGATGCTTAAAGGATAGCGAGCAAAGGTTTATCTATAGCTATTCAGGAGAATATCCAGTTCCATCTCCTGGAAGACAGAGATCGCCACACTATTAGCAGGTACCAATACAGGGACAAGGGCTAGGATAATCTCTAAAGAGTACACGGTGAGGGAATTTAGAGAAAAGGATTCCTTAATGCAACATATTTCTTTGTCTGTAAAATAATCAACTGTGTTTGGATTTTGATTTCTGTGTGGATTGCACTGGACAAAAGTGTACTATCTGCTAAATTTTCAATTGCATGAAGTACCCCCAGTAAACTTTATTTAATATTGTCTATCTCAGTTCCAATCTAAGAATTTTAGAAATCTTACAGGTGAATTTTTAAAGGAGTTACACATGTAAATATAACATTCTATTTTAGCAATTTGAAAAGCCATTTACCCATGTTAAGTGCAATTAAATAGGTACAACCTATTGACAATTCAATGGCATATATTGTAGCAATTTTCAAAAGCCCATTTGCATGGGTAAAGTGCAATTATATTTGTAAAACCCAGTTTTAAACATGTAAATGCTTTTGAAAATCAGGCTCTAATATCTTCAGGTGCAATCCAGGGTGGAGGAATCACTCTCCTCGCATTTTCTAATGAAGAAGTGATGTGCTGCTCATTAACACTTCAGTAGAGCCCTGCATGGAAATTATTAGGGATGTGAATCGTTTTAGGACGATTAAAATTATCGTCCGATAATTTTAATATCGTCTTAAACCGTTATGGAACACAATACAATACAGATTCTAACGATTTATCGTTATAAATCGTTAGAATCGTGAGCCGGCACACTAAAACCCCCTAAAACCCACCCCCGACCCTTTAAATTAAATCCCCCACCCTCCGAACCCCCCCCAAATAACTTAAATAACCTGCGGGTCCAGTGGCGGTCCGGAACGGCAGCGGTCCGGAACGGGCTCCTGCTCTGAATCTTCGTCTTCAGCCGGCGCCATTTTCCAAAATGGCGCCGAAAATGGCGGCGGCCATAGACGAAAAAGATTGGACGGCAGGAGGTCCTTCCGGACCCCCGCTGGACTTTTGGCAAGTCTCGTGGGGGTCAGGAGGCCCCCCACAAGCTGGCCAAAGTTCCTGGAGGTCCAGCGGGGGTCAGGGAGCGATTTCCCGCCGCGAATCGTTTTCGTACGGAAAATGGCGCCGGCCATACGCGTATGGCCGGCGCCATTTTCCGTACGGAAAATGGCGCCGGCAGGAGATCGACTGCAGGAGGTCGTTCAGCGAGGCGCCGGAACCCTCGCTGAACGACCTCCTGCAGTCGATCTCCTGCCGGCGCCATTTTCCGTACGAAAACGATTCGCGGCGGGAAATCGCTCCCTGACCCCGCTGGACCTCCAGGAACTTTTGGCCAGCTTGTGGGGGCCTCCTGACCCCCACGAGACTTGCTAAAAGTCCAGCGGGGGTCCGGAAGGACCTCCTGCCGTCCAATCTTTTTCGTCTATGGCCGCCGCCATTTTCGGCGCCATTTTGGAAAATGGCGCCGGCTGAAGACGACAAGATTCAGAGCAGGAGCCCGTTCCGGACCGCTGCCGTTCCGGACCGCCGCTGGACCCGCAGGTTATTTAAGTTATTTGGTGGGGGATTTAATTTAAAGGGTCGGGGGTGGGTTTTAATGTGCCGGTTTTTCGATTTTTCGATTTTTCGATTTTTAACGATTTTTAACGATTTTTCACGATATTTTACCCCCCCAAACGGCAACAATACGATTCCCTCCCCCTCCCAGCCGAAATCGATCGTTAAGACGATCGAGGACACGATTCACATCCCTAGAAATTATTGTATGTTGCAAAATGGCCATGTCTTTCTCACAGCATTCTCACCTGTGAAGGTGACTTAGGTCGTGCTGGTGCTGGTGATGAAACTGGTGCCAGTGTATGATTAGGACTAGCTACGGGACTGGGGGGTGGTGAAGGCTCCTCGGGAGGCGACGGTGTCTTCACAATGCGGAGTGGACCTGAATCACTGGATGAGAATAGAGCAATGAGCAATGCCAAGGGTTTACTGTCTCATGTCAAATTGCTTTCATGCATGCACGAATGCAAAAGAAAAAAAAAAATGAAAGAGAAAAACAGTCAATGGTGCACATTTCCCAGCATGAAGAATGGGTGTGCTTGACAAACAACTGAGACAAAGACCTGGCATTCAGGAAATTCCAATTTTGCATCCTGCAACATATGCATAGTCAGTGTGAAATATGAAAAGTATACTAAAAAGGTTCCTGCTTTTGTAGGTTTTACATTGAACTCATATCTGTTCAATATCAATGTACTGTACTGCCCTTTGGTAAACAATATTGCATGAAAATTTTTTAAAAAGCAGTATATAATATAAAACATGCACGATACATGTTTAAGCATTGTTGATTTACTTAATTATTAAATATTTAGTTTATGGGCCAGCTGCTGCATAGACTATGTAATCACAGAATAAACTGTGATAATTTAGGTATCCCAATGATTTTAATGAAACCAGTTAATTAACATGGCATCTGGGATACAGGCTAATAGCTAGAATTGTCCAAGGCTAGAACTACTGAAAAAGCGATATGTGTACTACAAAAATTCACAGTGAGTTCCTTCTGGCAATCTAGGAACACATGGTTTAATAGGCTGAAGCCTGGCTCTTGAAGATCTCTAACCAGAACAAAGACATTACAGTACATGACTGAGAGATTAGCCGACAATTGCGTTTATTTATAAAAGCATAACAAGGCTACACCTCAGCTCAGAAATCTTTTGTTTCACTCACCACCTCATTCTGTGAAAAATATTAAAGGAAAACGAATATTATTAAGAAATCTTTTCACAGCAGTTTACTAAATAAAACAGCTGTTCAACAATTTACTGCAAGCATTCTCCACCCACCATCCCCCTCCCCCCACAAAAAAATCCCAACATACAAAGGACTATTGTACGAATGACCACATTCTTACATTCATAATATTGAGGAAAAAAAATCCACTTTCAAGGAATATATTTCTATAAATCCTGGGGATGTTTTTTCCCCACTTGCATTTCACAATACAGAAAGGGTGAATATTTATTTAAAAAATAAATAACAAATAAAACTAAGCAATTGAACCAATACTTTTTCAGATTCCAACTTAAATATATTTTTGTTACTTTTTAAAACATATATTATCACAGTACAAAAAATATATATATAGATTGTAACTCTTAGAATGGTTGAAAAAAAAAAGTTATCCACAATTACCTGGGTGCTCCTTGGATGGTAAAAGCCTTATCCGCATGTTGTTCTCCCAACTTGGTCATCACCTCATACAGCTTGTGGCACAGCTGAGGGAAATATAATACAATGTAAATTTATATTTTGAAGAAATAGTCCCCACTCCCAAACCATATTTAAAAATGAAATGTATTACAAGACTTCTACTAACAGTTCCAGAATGAATCTTCCCAACATCAGCTGTACTGCAGTTCTCCTCCAGGAATGCCATTCAAAGAGATTCTATTAATTTCTTTAGCTGCTTAGCTTAGTTCTACTATGACATGAGCCATGGTGCTGCTGGTCAGCATGGACTGCAATGCTGCAAGCAGGCTCGTTCTAAGATGTTCATAATGTACCCTCTGTCTACTGAGGAGGGGGATCTACTGCCAAACGCCATCAACAGCAGGGACACTTCTCCTTAACTGGATCACCCATGATGCCTGGGTCTGAGAAAATCTTGCTCCTGTCTCTAGAGGTTTCAGAGAGGTGTGCATGCCAACAAATGCTCTTTGGTTTCGGTTTTTATTTTGTTTGTTTTTAGTACCTGCTATTTGCAAATAGCGTGCATAAAAAAAGACAGAAATGATAAAAAGGAACATTACTTTTTCTGTCATCTCAGTTTCGAACAACTGCTTCCAGACAGCAGCACTAGGAGCCTGGCTTGACCTGGTCAAACATTTGGAGAAGCATTGGGAGCCCACATTACTAAAGATTAGCACCAAAACAGACAAACCTCTCCACCCAGTAATATGAACTAACACTAGCAGTTCATTCCAGCTTCATCAAACTCCTTTTGCTGTCATCCAAAGAGGGCTATTCATTAATGAATAATAACGTCATTTACTACTTGCTGTTGGCCTTCAC